>NC_052351.1:39358866-39380073 GCF_009727055.1 Benincasa hispida | reverse complement strand
AAGTGGATAGTAGCATTGAATCAAGAGAATGAAGCCAAAAAAAAAAAAAAAAAAAAAAAAAAAAAAAACTGACCTGGGAGTGAACCTCACTGCCAAAGGTAAAAATTCTATAGGCTTCAAGTGGGTCTTCAAAATTAAAAGAAATTGTGCAGGTAAAGTTGAGAGGTACAAAACTAGGTTAGTAGCTAAAGGCTACAACCAGAAAGAAGGAGAAGACTACACATAAGTTTTTCCTCCAGTTGTGAAGCTTGTCACTTTGAGAATCTTAATTATTATTGCAACCGTTCAGCAATAGCCTATCTTTCAGCTAGATATTAAGAATGCTTTCCTACATGGCACATTCAGGAAGAACTTTACATGGAGCCACCCTTGGTTACACCAATGTTGCTCCCAATCAAGTTTTCAAACTCAAGAGATCCTTCTATGGGTTGAAACATGCCTCTCGACGATGGAATAAGGAACTAAATCATATATTGACATCCTATGGATTCCCTCAAAGTCTCAATGACTATTTTCTTTTCACAAAACATGTTGATGGCATCCAGCTTTACCTTTTGGTGTATGTAGGTGATCTTTTTAGAACTGGGCATTCAGTTGAAGAAATTAATAAGTTCAAATAGTTCCTAAGTAAGGGCTTTTCTGTCAAAGATTTGGGACTGGCCAAATAATTTCTTGGGCTCGAAATAGTAAGATCTCCCTTCATGAACATGTGTATATCTCAAAAGAAATATGTCAAAAATATGCTTCATGACATGAACTTACAAGATGCTAAAGTTGTCATCACTCATCAACCCTCTGGATTTCAATTGACTAAATTTGATCATCAGAAACTTGAGAAACCTTAACAATATAAGAGGTTGATTAAGAGGTTGTTGTATTTGAATATGACCAGGCTAGATGTTAGCCATAATGTGTAGTAACTCAGTCAGTTTGTGGAAAATCCTTGCCTTTTACATTGGAATACAACCATTCATTTGTTGAAGTACCTAAAAGGATGCAGCAATAAATGCCTCTTCTATCCTACAGATTTTAACACAAATATCAAAGCCTTTTGTGATGTTGACTGGGTTGCTTGCCCAGATTCAAGAAAGTCCTTAACAGGGTATTGTATTCTACTTGACAGCTCATTAATTTCCTGAAAAACAAAGAAACAAGCAACTATTTCTAAGTCATCTGTAGAACCAAAATACCAAAGCATGGCTACTACTGTATTAGAACGCCAGTGGATAACTTCCACCCTTCAAGACTTGCATGTGAACTACTCTCTTCCAATGCATCTCTTTTGTGACAACAAGGTTGCAATTCACATTGCCTCTAACTCTTTCTTTTATGAAAGGACATGATTGCCATATCCCCTCTCAGATTATCTTTTTAACCTAAGAGAAGGTGTGAAGATAGCAAATGTCAACCATTCTATGACCTGTTAACCTCACATTTTATGAGCTTGTATTACTGTGACTTAACTTTGTAAACCTGCTCATCAGTAATTCTATCACAGAACACAACTTAACTTATCATCACAATACTCTAATTACAACATCATTATTCAGGAGATAGCTTATTACAGGCCAAGCCCTGACCTCAATTCTATATAGATTAACTAATTATCGACCACTTCCAGATTAGCACTCGACTAACAAACTCTTTTATAATGATGCAGGCTGAATCTTCTTTGTCAAGCAACCCGCAATCCTGGAATCCTAGAACTCTCCTGCTACCTGTGGGGAACAAAAACATAGGAAAACGTGAGATGGGAGCCCAATGAGTGGCACATTTAAGAATATACGCTTTTATTATGGAAAATCATTGCAAGAAAATTTCTAAATCAGTAGCATGCTCTTCTAGCTTTAGTTTAGAAAAATCCTTTGTGTATATATGGAAAAACATTGGACTCTCAAATAATTTAGTGAAAACCAGAGTCCACTTAAATCATAGACTTCCAGACTTAGAACATAATATGTTTAACTAGAAGATACGTAAAGCAATTATCAATCGAAAACATCCTCATAGTTTTAGGGTTAAAACATACTTTTTGCGAAGCTCGTCAAATAATAAAATATCATCATATGATAGTAATAACTCTAAAAACCATGAAAACATCTTGTGAATCAATCATATAAAATTTTTATACCCTTCTAAACCTTAGTTGTATGGAGTTCCTTTTGCTCACATTCTCAACGTCAAAAATCTTAGTTGAGGTGGAATTCTACATCACCAACAACGTTGATAATAATATTACGTGCATGTAGAGATTTCCCCTGGCTATCTTCGTCTTCTTCAGCATTAGGGTGGAATCAACCCTATATGCCTTCGTCTCCTTCGTTAATGAGGACCCTAATACCTTCACAACCTTCAGTATTGGGTTTCATACCTAGGATACTAAAACATATTTCTCTCATAACAACTTTGAAATAGCATTCCTCGTTAACACATCATTTTGAGGGAAAATATCAATAAAACACATAATCATTAGGAATGCACGCATCAAATATCACATATTGAAAACATCATGTTCTAAACATTTGGGCTAACCTCTTTCATATGAAATCATGTATAAAACTCATGAGTAATTTGTTCACTATAAGTTATGCATTGAAATACTTGAAGTAAATCATTCATAACTAAGCATAAGAACTACTTTAAGGAATTCTCTAGTAAAACATTTGTATAAAGCATACTTTAAAGATATAGGAATGCTTAGTTTATGAAACTAATTCATGGTTTAGTTAACTTTGGTAACATCAAACTTATATAACCTCACCCTTGTGTTAAAATGCATGATGTTTAACATTAAACCATGCGTTTTAGTGAACATCATCTAGCTCTTTTAAGAAATTCATGCTTTAGCTTCCTTTTAAATACCTTGATGCTTTAGATAAAACTTGATTTTAATACTTAGTTCTATAGGATCTCTATGCATCCAATTTTGTCTTTTAGAAAAACTTAACATGTTTGAGTCCTAAGTTGTCTAAAGCATGCTATGAGCTCATTTATCAAACATACTATATTTTATCATTTCAAACATGTTAAAACTTGAAAACTCGTAAAAGCATACACTTTGAGATACTTTAAGAGTTAGAAGTCACTTACACTTAGTTAGCTCCCTTCCTAGCCTTTTAGGTCTTGAGCATCCCTTACACCAACAGACACTCCTTCATTCTGTAGAATTTGGCTACATGGTCCCTTCTTGGACACATGGTCTCCCCTTGGACGCATGGTCCTTCCAATTTTTCTTCATTTTCCAACACTTATAGCATCAATTCCAGCTCGAATTAGACATAACGACCTTCATGAAACTTGTTGGGAATTGTCTTAGAAATTTCTACCTTCAAATTTGAGATTCTAATTCCTTCTCTAGAACTCATAATGCACCAAATACCTCATTCTACTTCAAATACTTTCAATTCTTGCCTTCATTGAGTTCTCTTCCCTTTTGAGAATCCTTATGGCTAAATATTCTTATGGAAACCAAGGGTTATATTCTACACTTAAGGAACTTCAACTTGTTTGAAAATATTATTTTTATCACAAGCCAAATGCTCACACCGTTTGCTTTTTTCAACCCTTAGACGGCTGCTCGCTTCATCGTCACCTAAATCCTAGGTTCAACTTTCAAAATATATAACTCATTAAAATCCAAAATTTCCTTTTATGAACTTCTTACATACCCTTTTAACTAACTTACCTCAAAATTTAAGCTTTTAACTCTTCTTGAAACACTTGAAATTCACCAAACATTATAGACTTCCTGATTGAATTTAGAATCTGCACTGCCTTAAATCTTCTTTGATTTTTAGTATCAATTCGTAGGATTTTTCTTTTAGCAGCCCCATATTCTCTTCCTTACTCATCCATATTTTAGATGGCTCTGAGATCATCTCTTTTGTTTATTAAAAAGAGCCAAACCGATTTCCTCTTAATAACTCATATTTATAGAGAATTTTATATGAATTTCCTGCCTTCATAGTTTACCAAATAACCTCCCTATCTAGCATCTTCCTAAAATTTGGCTAACTCTCATGAAGCCACCTCATGCTTCATCCATGTTGTGTGTCTTGCACCGCCCAACACTTCACTTCCAATGCATGGAAGCTTGTCAAGCATGGAGGTTCCTTTGCTCCCAACGCATGACATGTTTCCAAGCCAATCTAACTTATATGGTAAGCCAACCAACGCATAGCTTGTCTCTTCCTCAAGCTAAATCCTTCAAAATGTGCTTCTTTCACCTCATGACATAGCTTCTTTCCTTGTCCATTCCTTTCCTTTAAATCTTCAATGCATAGTTGTTCATAATTCCCAATGCATGAGGCTTGTTTGAGTTGTCTTGCACGTTCTACTTGGCCTTGCTCCTTAGGCTTGTTTGAGTTGTCTTGCACATTCTACTTGGCCTTGCTCCTTAGGTAACAACTCCTCAACGCATGGTGTCTCAATTTTACCCTTCCTAATACATCTTTGGGCGCATGGTAGCCTTTGTCATGTATTCAACTTCCCATCTTTTCCTCATTCCTTAGTTTTTAAACTCTTCCTTAAAGCATGGTTACTCTACTTGAGTTTAAAGCATAGTTCTTGTGTTTCTCATTGTGCTATGCATCGAAGTAGGCTATTTTTCTTAGGGTATGCGTCCACTTGGCCTTCCTTAGGGTTTCTTGGTGTAACTCATTCCCAAAGGGTTGTCCCATGCTTTGCCTATGCTCCAAGGATAGCCTTCTCCACGCCCGAACTCCTCAATTCCTACTTATGCGCTGAGCATCCTCTTGACCATGCCTTCACGCATGGTTGGCTTTTTGTTACCTTTACTTACCTTGGCCAACCATCTCTTGTCTTTCCCTTGGACTACCTTCAACGAGTGGTTTCCCCTTTTTGGCGACACTTTGCAATGTATTTTCATGATAAGTATCGTTGTGTGCATCCACCTCCTAGAGCATACCTATTCTTGACTTATCCAACTCAAGTCTCTCTCCTCAAACTCTCCTAAGGCCAACGTAAGCCTTGCGTCCAAGCAACTCAGCCAACCTTCACAAGTAACTCCACCTCGGAGAATCCTTAAGAAGAAGTTTCAGGGGTTACAAAGCATCTTGCTATTGATTGTCATATAGCAAGAAACAAGCTCAAAGAGGGGTTTATCTCTACCCCTTTGTCACTTCCTCACAGCAACTTGTAGACCTATTTATGAAGCAATTGAGATCATCCAAGCTTAATTTTGATTCCATGCATACACTATCTCCAGCTTGAGAGAGAGATAGAAACTACAACAGGAAGAATTATGAAGATTTATTCATTCCATTTATTTTTCTTATTTGATTGTTTTGTTTATAATAAGTTTTTCCATTATGGAATTGTTCCTATTATGGTTAGGTCTAGTTTGGCCTTCTTTAATCTTTCTTTATCTTTAGGGTAGCAGTTTATTCTTTTCATTCTTTAGGTTTCTCATTGTTGTTTTATAAGAAACCATTCTTTGTAATTAATAATAATCCATCGTGAAAATATGCTTTGATTGAAACCCTAACCCCTTCAAGCCCTTCCCAAGCAATCCCTTGGGTGGAAAAGATATCGTTATTTGGAACTAATTCCAAATGGTATTTTCTCGATAAATCTTTAGAGTTTTCATTGAACAACAATATCCCTCAAACTGTCTCTTTTGAAGTTGGTAATCTTTGGAATTCTGATCTCCCAATGAATTGTAAGTTCTTTATGTGGACTCTGTTGCATCAAGGTCTCAATACAATAGAGAAATCTCAAAGTAGCTCCCCATCGCTTCATTTTAACCCTAACTGGAGCGTTCCATGTAAGATTCATGGTGAATCGACAGATCACCAACCTTTTTCTACATTGTACATACTCTGCTCAAATATGGTCCTCAATGGCAGATGCTTTTGATAACCTCCCTTTTACGGTTGATGCTCTGGTCTGTTTCTACACTCATATGTCTCTACACTCTACAAAAAAAAAAAAGAAAAAAAAATCTTCATTTGTATTCTGCTTATGGGCTCTTTAGTTAGAGAGAAACAATTACATCCTCAAAGAGACGAATCTCTCTATTTGGTAGTTGAGGGAGGACGTCATTCACTTAGCTGCACTTTGGTGTTCTAAATCTCATTTCTTTTGTAACTATGATGTATCTACCATTGTCCTTCATTGGAATGCTTTCCTCTAGCCTCTTCTTGTATGTACATTCACGTTTTGTAGCTTTGATTGAAATATACTCTTCGGGCTCGGACTATTGATCCTTTGGGTGCATCTATTGATCCTTCGCTCTTTGTGATTTGTTAGGAAAAAAAAAAAAAGATTTCAAAAACTTATAATTACAACTCCAAAATTACTATTTAATTATGGTCTTACAAAAAAAAAGACAATTAACTAATATTAAATATAAAATACAAACTAATATAAATTAACAACAAAACTAATATTAGGGGTGTTTGTGGATTGGGTTGGGTTGGAATGAACGACTGTTTAGATCCAACCCAATTGTTCGAATTGTAAACTTCTTCGACTCAAATAACCCTCAATAAAAAATGAACACAACCCAACTCAACCATGAAATGTTTGGGTAGAGTTGGTTCAGGTTACTCGGGTCATTTTTTTGAATTTTTGTTCTAAAAGAAAGTAAAATGTTAATACATAACAATTTGATTTAATTATTTTCATATATTGAATTAAGAATAACAACCAATTTCAATATATAATGTAAAATCTCTTTCCAAAGTGTTAAAAAAAATCATTTTTAGGAGTTGTTGGAGAATTGATTATCCAACAAAAACTATGAAATCAAATAAAACTAAAATATATATATATATATATATCTAATTGTATCATAAGTAAAAGGAAATTTTTACCGAATAATACAAACATAAAAAAAAATCCTATCATATATTCCCCGTTTGAAATATTTACTAATATAGCAAATATCAAGCTATCAATTTTTTAAAAATTTAAAATTTACCCTCTCCTTCCCTTTATTAACTTTCCTTTTTTACTTTTCCATTTTCCTTCTTTTCACAGTGAGCTTTGGCGTCTAGGTATCATTCTGCTTCAATTTTCTTTCTTTATCCATTGCTTCCTCCCTGATTCAATCTCTCCATGATACTACGGCCAATTCCAATTCATGAGTTTGTATTTTTTCCTCTATTGCATCTTCGATTGTGAGTTTGTTTTCTTTTTGTGTTCTTTTTTTCAATTTTGTTTTTCATTTTTTTGATTTCGTCAACTCATTTACTCTATTCTTTCTCTTTTTCACAAGAACCTGATAATTTCTTCAGTTCAATGTGAATAGAGTGGATTGGAGAGGAATTTGTTGAGCTTTCATGAAATTTTACTTTCTTCGTGGCGTTCTTCGCTTTTTCTTTGATATTTTGAGGTTTAATCGATTAATTAAGTTATTGCATTCTTCACTCTTTTCTTTAATGATTTTAAGGTTTACGTTCTTCACTCTTTTCTTTGATATTTTATTTGATATTGTATAATATTTCTAGAAACATATCAGTATATTTTAATGTTTGAAATTATGGCTACCTTGGCTTTTTGTTTGTCATTTATGATTTTCTACAATTTTCACTGTATTAATTTAGGGTTTAGAAGTTGTTGTCATCAATTGAAACACTATCATTGATAATGACTATCATTGATAAAATATGTGCCACTGCTATCATTTTTTATGTATTTATTGTTTCTTATTGATATCTGTTGAAAGACATGCCTAGTCATAGGAGTGATAGTGGTAGATTTATATTTGCTTTTGATAGATATTAGAACCTAATGATATTGTTATTCAAGAGTTTTTGTTTTATTTTCGCAAGAATTTTAAAACATGGTTATTCCAATTTGTTTTTCATAGTGGAATATGGAATGAAAACACTGTTATATGAGTTACAAATCTACTGGAGTTTTAGTAGATGACATAGTGGTTGAAGATTTATTGGGTTTAATAGTGAAGGAGATTTATTTGAATGCATCTACTTCTTCTATATAACTTTCAACTTTATTAAATTTTGTTATGAATGAAGTTAAAAATGTAGTTCAAATTCGTGAAGATAAGGATGTAGCTTGGTTTTTTGCTTTAGTTAAGGAACACAATACAAGACATCCTTTAGTTGCTCATGTCACTAGTTCGTGTTTGGAAGAGTCTTCTAATGTTGTTTCTAGTGGAGCTGAGAATTATTTGTCTGTTATTCATTCTTTTACGCCTATGATTGATGATGTCGATTTTCAAGTAATTATGGATGTACATATTACTCGTGATTTGAAAGAAAATGATGTGTTTTCTAGTAAAGAGATTTTGTCAGATTGTTTTCACTTGATAGTAGTCAAGAAGAATTTTGAATTTAAGACTATAACATCAAATTCAAGAGCAATTGTGTTTCAATGTGTTCAAGATGGTTGTCAATGGTATCTGAGGGCATCCGTTACAAGTGCGGTGTTTTCTGGATGCTTAGGAAGTTTATTAATATTCATGATTGTTCTATAAAAAGTGTTCAAACTTTTTAGCAAGTTTCCTCGTCCTTAATAGTTGAATTTTGAAAAATGATTTTAGATTTAGTTCTTCTCATACCTCAACTCCTAGTGATATTGTAAATAAAGTCTGTAAGAAATTTGGAGTAAATATTAGCTTCTATAAAGAATGAAAGGCAAAGAGCAAATAATGAAGTCTTTGAAAGACAATGCACGTATTCATATGCTTTAGTTCCAAAATTTTGTATGAAGTTAGAAGAAAGGAATCCAGGTTTATTTTCTTGTTTCCAACATATTAACAGGTTGCATGATCTATTAGGGATAGCTTCTACCATTGGTAGGAGTCTATCACTGATAGCTTCGATCACCGATAACATGAAAATGATGAAATCTATTGGTGATAGACTCCAACTAGTGATAGAAGCTATCATTGATAGACATTAATCAATTATATACCTTTTGTGATCTGACTTACTTATTTATTATCACGTCTATCTTATTTTAAGTACATTCACTACCTATAAAACTAACATAAATGAGCATTTTAAGCATAGTGATATGGCTATTGAAGCGTCAATTGAGGGTTGGAAGCATTTATATCGATTTATGGCACGTTCTTGAAATGTAAATAAGCTGGGACTCTTTTGATAGCTTCAATATTTGATGGTAATAATCAGATTTTTCTTCTTCTTTTTAATATTGTTGACTCTAAAAATGATGCATCTTGGAGATGGTTTTTTATTTTTTTTTTAGAATCTAAAGAATAGTTTTGGTGAACGAGAAGAACTAGTCATTATTTCCAATCGACATTTTAGCATTCTAAAAAGTGTTATGAATATTTTTCCAATTGTTGAGTATTGTGTTTATCTACGACACCTTTTGCAAAATATGAAGTTGACTTATAAGGATTTTTTAATTGATGACATCTATTATAGTTGTGCAAAAGCTTTTACAATTGATAAGTTTTAGTTTTATATGAAATGGATGGAATTGATATATCCTACTATTCAGGAATATATCAGTAAAGTTGGTTTTAGGAAGTGTACACGTGTGTTTCTAGGAGAAGAAGGTATAATATGATGACTATAAATATTTCAGAGTGCTTGAATAATATTTTGAAAGAGCCTAGGGAGTTCCTGTTGCATCGTTACTTGATTCCATTAGAGAAATACTTTAAAATTGGTTTTATGAAAAAGATCAATCAACATTATCCATGAAGACTGTTTTGACTAGTTGGGCAGAATCTGAGTTGCGATAGTAACATAATTAGTCAAAAAGCTTCAAGGTACAAAATTAGCCATTAACGTATAAGATATCACTAATTTCAATTTTTCAGTGATAGCTTCTATCATTGACAATATGTTATCAATGATAGAAGCAATCACTGATAGCTTAAAATCACTGATATTTTTTGTTTTCATTGATAGCTTGAAAAAATTTCATCAAGTAGTGATCGTAACGCTTACATTTTCATTTATATTTAGTTTTCAATTACATGCCATTAGTTCACCTAGTTGATTACATTTTGTTTTTCAGGTTGATCCTATTAACAATAAAGAATATAAAGTAATCGATGGAGACAATCTTTATGTGGTAAATTTGGCCTCTAAATCATGCAATTGTCGTGTTTGGGATTTCATGAGCTAAATTTAGATATATATGCTTTTGTGTCAGACTATTATCAACCTATAAAGGATCAGTTTATCCTATTGCAAATCATTCTGACTGGAGCTCTATTGATGTTGGTGTGAATGTATATTACCTCTAGTAGTTAAACGTCCAGCTAAACAACCACGAAAACAAAGAATATTGTCAATTGGTGAAAAGAAAAGTAGCTCAAAGTGCAGTCGATATCATCATTGTGGCCATAATTGTAGGAAATGCAAATTGCCACCAGTTGTTTAATGAAGAAGCTTGTTTTGTCAATTTATCAATGATAGTCAGTGAGACAGTAACTGTTGAGATTGATGCCCTAAAGTCTCGTGTCCTGTAGTTTGTAAATAGTTTGTACGAACGATGTGGCGCCACACACCTTCTCTTGGCCCGAGAGGTATTCACACATAGTTGGACTATGTTGTATTGTTCATTAGAGGAATCAGTGGTACTTAAGGAGTGAGATGTAACTACAGGGGCAAAATGGTAATTTAGCCCAGTTATACTTACGAGCATCTGTGAAGGGTCATCATACTCATGATTGGTTATATTCGATGGACACAGAAATATATCGGTGGTAAGAAGAGTTTGGCTGTGGGTCTTTAGTGGAATGCCTGACAATTAACGGATGGTGGATCTCGTGACTAAAGAGTTTAGTCAGCTATTCACGTACCATTGGAGCTTCGAGCCACAAGTCCATTAGGTTCCTTGGATAGCTTGGATAAAGTCGAGAACTAGTGTTTGGGTTTTGATGAACCTTTGTGTCTACAAGAAGATCATCAACGCTTAAGTAGCCTTCTTTAGTGTGTATGTAGATGATTCCTACTCATTGGGAATGATGTAGGTCTACTGACTGCAATTAAAGAACTTGGCTAGCGACCCAATTGTTGGATTGGTGTTCTAATTCTCCGGAGACTCATTGTTTTGTAAAGATACACATTGTTCATGAATAAAATAAGTGTTATTTAATTCTAGCATTTACTCATATCCAATAAACAAAGCTCTTTGGTTATCTTATGTGATATACAAGTGGATCATGCCTTAAGTGATAACCTAAATCGTTCTTGTAGTATAAGGATTAGGTGGAATATCTAATTCTGGTGAAACTACGGATACGGCCCGCTTTGTAGAGATTTGCAAGTGTTGTAAACTACTACAGATGGTAGATCCTAACCATTCATGTGGAGACATATAGCGGGCCGTGTCCTATACAAGAGTTTGGTATAAGACCTAGACCACGAGATTACTAGACTCTGTATCTAACGCCGTTGATACTAGAGACTTGCATCTCACCTAAACGACCATAGGTGACACGCCTCAATCCTGAGTATTTTGTGAACTCTTGCCTTTGAGGGCGTCTTTGATTAGTATGGGTGAGAGTGGCTAGGGATTGCCAACTCAACATGCCTACCTTTTTTGGGGACTTATCTGATCTGGGAGCTGGGAACTCAATCTACAATGTGAAATTTACTCCTTTTCCGAAACAGGGATAAGTAGAGAGATGCTTCCCCCTTAAGGGCTGGATTTTGGGGCTTGAACATAGTGGCACAAGCTTCTCTTGGAAGAGAAGGCTCAGTCCTAGTAGGACTATTACTTATGTTCATTAGAGGGATCAGTGGTAACTTAAGGAGACAGATGTAACTAACAGGGGCAAACATTATTGGCCCAGTTTACTTACGAGCGATCTAATTGTTGCATTTGCTGATGTGGTTAAGATGGACACATAATATATCTATAGTGAGGAAAATTCAGCTGTCGGTCTTTAAGTGGATGTGCTGGCAGTTAATGGTGGTGGATACCGTGACTAAAGAGTTTTAGTCAGTTTATTCAGTACCGATTGGAGCTTCGGATCTACAGTCCATAAAGGTCCTTGGTAGCTTGGATTTATTGAGGATCAGTTCTTAGGTGTTGATTTGAAATATTAAATTGACAAGAGGTATTTTGATTATATATGATATAAACGGTAAGATGTATAAGATACATCTAGTGGAGTTTGATGTAAATGAGCTTTACATTAAGTACCATGGAATAGAAAAAGACACTATGGTTTATATGTTCATTAGATGAATATAAAAACTACAGGTTATAAAATATAGTATGATAAAGTTGGTTATCATTTATGTTTATAATAATATTAATTATTGGATAATTAATATTTTTTTTTCTTTTAAATACCAAAGTAGTGGGTGGTTATTGGATCATGGTAACCGTTGAGTTTAAAAGGAAAGTGGTTTCCTATTTGTAAAAGAATGTTGTTTCAAAAAGTTTAAAAAGGAATTTGAGTTTCTCTCCCAGCGAAAGAACTCATGTAAGTCGTCAAGTAATACAGATTTACTAAACGATGACTAGACAGCTAAACATTGTGTAGGTGCGAGCTAAAACGATCGTGCAGTGTTTACCAAACGATCGTATAGCTTGCTAGACGATCGCTGGCCCAAGGTAGACGATCGTGGTAGAAGTCTATACGCGACAGACCGAGCTAAACGATCGCATAGCTTATCTAAACGATTGGGCATCGACCTATACGATAGTCTCAGCCATCTCCCACTTGCCCAGTCGTGTACGTGATCGTTCTTCCTCCATTTGTCTGCTCATACCAAGTCAACTGAGCCCACCCTCTGGATTCTCACCCGAGAATACCAAGGTCACCGTTGTTGGTGGCGTCAGACTCAATCGACACCGTTGAGGTTTTTCTGGAGGCCGTTCGTGGTGCTAGTGGAGGTCATTGGTGTCGTTGAGGAACGAGCGTGGTGTTCGTTCGTGTTGGGGAGGAGATCATGACCGAGGAGATTGTTGAAGGACGAGCGCGAAGTGTTCGTGCTGTGTTCGTGCAGTGTTGTGTTCATGTAGATCGGGCGTTCATGGTCGCTGTTGTTCGATCAAAAAGTCACACATCGAAGTGTGGAGACGCTTCTGGCTATGTTTGTTTAGAGTTTGATCTTTTTATTTGTTGTTCATGCTGTAATTTCTATATGATTTGCATAACCGTTTGTTTTTTGAAGACGACTGTAAAATGTATTGTTGATTATGATTGTAATTTGGAATAGTTCTTGTTCCGCTACTCATGGAAATCCCGAATTTCAATTTCTTTCCACCAATTTCAAATGAAAGAATTTGGGAGAGGCTCAATTTGTTCTAGGTATACAGATCTTTTGGGATCGTAAGAATAAAAGTGCTTAGAACTGTCTCAGGCAATCGTACATTGACAAAATGTTGCTCAAGTACTCGATGCAAGACTCCAAGAAGGACCTACTGTCGTTCAAGCATGGATCACTTTGTCTAAGGACATGTATCCTAAGACGCCTCAAGAGGTTGAGGAGATGAGACGAGTCCATATGCGTCTTCCATTGGCAGTTTGATGTACGCGATGCTCTATACTCGTCCAGACATCTACTACGCTGCGGGCATAGTCAGTAGGTATCAGTCTAACTGGAACATACCTCAAGTATCTTCAGAGAATGAGGAACTACAATGCTCGTGTATGGTTCGAGGGATTTGATCCTTACAGGATACACGGATTCTAATTTTTAGAACTGATAAGGACTCTCGCAAAGCCACATCAGGGTCAGTCTTTACTCTTAACGGATTGAGCTTGTAATGTGGCAAAGTACTAAGCAAGGGTGCATCGCCGACTCCACTATGAAGGCAGAGTACGTAGCGGCTTGCGAAGCTGCTAAGAAGGTCGTTGGCTCAGGAAGTTCTTGACAGACCTGGAGTTGTTCAGATATGTCTAGGCCCATTACCCTCTATTGATAATAGTGGGCAGTGGCGAACCTCCAAGGAGCCAAGGAGTCACAGGCGCGACAAGACATAAAGTGGAAGAAATCATCTGATCTGCGAGATAGTGCCATCAAGGGACGTGATCATCATGCAGATCACTTTGGAGCATAATGTTTACTGACTCGTTTACGAAGGCTCTTACGACTACAGTGTTGAGGGTCACCTATGGAACATGGGTCTACAGGATCGCCTGCGGCTAGACTAGGCAAGTGGGAGATTTTCTTGTACTGGCCTTTTATGCCCTAGTTTATTATTTTGTACTAAGTTTTTTTTGTATACCCACTTCGCTTTAGGACAGTGTGAAGATTATTGGGGTTGATGCCTAAAATCTCGTGTCCTGTAGTTTTGTAAACAGTTTTACGAACGTTTATATTGTTAATATATACTTCACATTTTGAATTTTGCTCAGTTACTTGTTTTATCTTCTTTACACAAACCAATAACATAAAATCCTTGGTTATCTGTATGTGACTCAAGCATGTAGTGTGGTGAAATACAAGTGGATTCATGTCTTGAGTGATAACCAATGGTCTGTAGTAAATGGATAGGAAGGAGGAAACCTTATCCTGGTAATGCTACCAGACGCGCCACTTGGTGGAACGGTCCACAGTTTTGTTGACTTGTCACATTATGGTCTGATCCTGATCGTTCGTGTTGGGGACATGCGAGCAGCGGCGTCTAATACAAAGAGTTTGTATAAGACCATGACCACCGAGTGTTATTGTTCTCGTATTAATATGTTCTGCATGAGCTTCATTCACCGCTAGGATGACTATTAGAACATGGACCTCATATCCTGAATTGAGTTAGGAACTCCGCCACCTCCCCGCCTTGAGGGGGTGGTCAAGCTCAAGAATCTTCGATTTGTATGCGTGCGAGTGGTCGCAGATTCGATTTCAAAGCCTAACCATTTTGAAGGATTCATCTGTTTGAGAGTTTGGGAACTCAGCTACACAAGACGGAAAATTCACCTTCTTTCCATGATGCACGGGGTAAGTAGATAGATTGGCATTCCCTTAAAGGGCTGAATTCGCAGAGACTTGAAGATGTGATTCTTAACAAAGTGAAATATAACCTTACAACTCTCCTCAACGAGTTGCAGACATACCAATCTTTACTGAAAAGTAAGGAAAGGCAGAAGGGTGAGGCAAATGTTGTTTCATCTTACAGGACGTTCCATAGAGGTTTGACCTCAGGAACGAAGTCTGCACCTTCTGCTTCTAACTCTGAAAAGGGGATGAAGAAGAAGAATGGTGGTGAGGGTAAAGGGAAGGCACTTGCTAACCCACTGCCTGTCGCCCCAAGGAGGCGTCCACAAGTTGCTAAGGGAAAGTGTTTGCATTGCAACCAAGATGGACACTGGAAGAGCAACTTTCCTCGGTATCTGAAAGAGAAGAAAGTAGCCAAGGCTAAGGCCAAGGCAGATAAAGGTAAATACGATTTCCTTATGCTTGAAACTTGTTTAGTGGAGAATGATGATTCTGTCTGGATAATTGATTCGAGCGTCACTAACCATGTTTGTTCTTCTTTTTAAGGAATTAGATCTTTGCGACAACTGGAGGCTGGTGAGATGACGATGTGAGTAGGCACCAAGCACGTCGTCTCAGCTATGGCAGTGGGAGGACTCCAGTTAACTTTATAGAATAGGTTTCTTATTTTAACTGATGTATATATTGTTCCTGAATTAAAGAGGAACCTTATTTCTGTAAAATGTTTATTGCAATGTAAATATACTATTTCTTTTAATGTGAATAAAGCGTTTATTCATAAGGATGGTGTTTTTATTTGCACAGCAAATCTAGAATCGAATTTATATGTGCTAAGGCCGTTAGCCATTAATTCCCTCCATAATATTGAAATGTTCAGAACTGCCGTAACTTAATTAAAAAGTTAACGAATTTCTCCAAAAGAAAATGCCCAACTTTGGCATCTACGTTTAGGGCACATCAATCTCAATAGGATTGAGAGATTAGTGAAGAATGGACTTCTAAGTGAGTTAGAGGAAAATTCTTTACCAGTGTGCGAATCTTGCCTAGAGGGTAAGATGACTAAACGACCTTTTACTGGAAAAGGTTATAGAGCCAAGGAGCCTCTTGAGTTAGTACATTCTGACCTTTGTGGTCCTATGAATGTGCGAGCCCGAGGTGGCTATGAGTATTTTATCAATTTTACTTATGAGTACTCCAGGTACGGGTATGTTTATCTTATGCAATGGAAGTCGAAATCCTTTGAAAAGTACAAAGAGTTCAAGGCTGAAGTTGAAAACACATTAGATAGATGGATTAAAACACTTCGATCGGATCGAGGTGGAGAGTTTTTGGACTCGGCATTCTAGGACTATTTGATAGAACATGGAATCATTTCCCAACTCTCAGCGTCGGGTACACCTCAGCAGAATGGTGTAGCGGAGAGGAGAAATAGGACCTTGTTAGATATGGTTCGCTTTTGATGATGTGTTATGCTTCCTTATCGAACTCGTCTTAGGGTTTCACAGTGGAGACTGCGGTATACATACTCAACTGTGTTCCCTCCAAGAGTGTTACAAGAACACCTCTGGAGTTGTAGAACGGGCGTAAAGCTAGTTTACGTCACTTTCGCATTTGTGGTTGCCATGCACATGTGCTTGAGGCTAATCCCAAAAAGTTGGAACCACAGTCGAGGTTATGCCTATTTGTAGGCTACCCCAAAGGTACACGACGGGGTTATTTTTATGATCCGACAGAAAATAGGGTGTTTGTTTCAACAAACGCTACTTTCCTGGAGGAGGATCATATAAGGGAGTACAGTCCACGAAGCAGAGTCGTGTTGCATAAGCTTTCCAATGAAACTACTGAAACATCAACAAGAGTTGTTGAAAAGCCTGCTACATCAACAAGAGTTGTTGATGGAAGTTCATCCAGTATGTCGGTTCCACCTCAAGAGTTGAGGGAACTTCGACATAGTGGGAAGGTTGTGAACCCACCCATTCGCTATCTGGATTTCACGAAAATCCTTGCTACAATAGCAGATGGCGAGCTGAGGATTCGTTGTCTTATAAGAAGGCAATGGAGGATGTTGACCGAGATGAATGGGTCAAGGCCATGGATCTAGAGATGGATACTTCAACTCAGTATGGGATCTTGTAGATCAGCATGATAGGGTTCGCCTTATAGGTTGTAAATGGATCTACAAGTATAAATGGGGTGCTAATGGGAAGGTACAGACCTTCAAGGTTCGACTTGTGGTAAAGGGTTATACCCAGGTAAAGGAAGTCGACTATGAGGAAACTTTCACGCCTGTTGCCATGTTAAAGTTGATCCAAATCCTCCTGTCCATTGCAGCTTATTATAATTATGAGATCTGGCAAATGGACGTCAAGACGGCCTTTCTGAATGGCAATCTTGAGGAGACCATTTATATGGTGCAGCCCAAGGGATTCATCGCCCAAGGTCAAGAGCAAAAGGTTTGCAAACTGAATCGGTCCATTTATGGACTGAAATAGGCGTCTCGATCTTGGAATATACGGTTTGATACTTCGATCAAGTCGTATGGCTTTGACCCAAACGTTGATGAACCTTGTGTCTACAAGAAGATCATCAACGCTTAAGTAGCCTTCTTAGTGTTGTATGTAGATGATATCCTACTCATTGGGAATGATGTAGGTCTACTGACTGCAATTAAGAACTGGCTAGCGACCCAATTGTTGGGATTGGTGTTCTAATTCTCCCGGAGACTCATTGTTTTGTAAAGATACACATTGTTCAATGAATAAAATAAGTGTTATTTAATTCTAGCATTTACTCATATCCAATAAACAAAGCTCTTTGGTTATCTTATGTGATATACAAGTGGATCATGCCTTAAGTGATAACCTAAATCGTTCTGTAGTATAAGGATTAAGGTGGAATACCTAATTCTGGTGAAACTACGGATACGGCCCGCTTTGTAGAGATTTGCAAGTGTTGTAAACTACTACAGATGGTAGATCCTAACCATTCATGTGGAGACATATAGCGGGCGTGTCCTATACAACGAGTTTGTATAAGACCTAGACCACGAGATTACTAGACTCTGTATCTAACGCCGTTGATACTAGAGACTTGCATCTCACCTAAACGACCATAGGTGACACGACCTCAATCCTGAGTATTTTGTGAACTCTTGCCTTTGAGGCGTCCTATTGATTAGTATGGGTGAGAGTGGCTAGGGATTGCCAACTCAACATGCCTACCTTTTTTGGGGACTTATCTGATCTGGGAGCTGGGAACTCAATCTACAATGTGAAATTTACTCCTTTTCCGAAACAGGGATAAGTAGAGAGATGCTTCCCTTAAGGGCTGGATTTTGGGGCTTGAACATAGTGGCAAAGCTTCTCTTTGGAAGAGAAGGCTCAGTCCGTAGTAGGACTATTACTTATGTTCATTAGAGGGATCAGTGGTACTTAAGGAGACAGATGTAACTACAGGGGCATAACGATTATTGGCCCAGTTGTACTTACGAGCGATCTATTTGTTGCATTGCTGATTGGTTAAGATGGACACATAATATATCTATAGTGAGGAGAATTCAGCTGTCGGTCTTTAGTGGAGTGTCTGGCAGTTAATGGATGGTGGATACCGTGACTAAAGAGTTTAGTCAGTTATTCACGTACCGTTGGAGCTTCGGATCTACAAGTCCATAAGGTCCCCTTGGTAGCTTGGATTCTATTGAGGATCAGTTCTTAGTGTTGATTTGAAATATTCAAATTGACAAGAGGTATTTTGATTATATATGATATAAACGGTAAGATGTATAAGATACATCTAGTGGAGGATTGATGTAAATGAGCTTTACATTAAGTACCATGGAATAGAAAAAGAACTATGGTTTATATGTTTCATTAGATGAAATATAAAAACTACAGGTTATAAATATAGTATGATAAGTTGGTTATCATTTATGTTTATAATAATATTAATTATTGGATAATTAATATTTTTTTTCTTTTAAATAACCAAAGTAGTGGGTGGTTATTGGATCATGGTAACCGTGAGTTTAAAAGGAAAGTGGTTTCCTATTTTGAAAAGAAGTGTTTTACAAAAGTTTAAAAAGGAATTTGAGTTTTCTCTCCAGCGAAAAGAAACTCATGTAAGTCGTCAAGTAAATACAGATTTACTAAACGATGACTAGACGAGCTAAACGATTGTGTAGGTGCGAGCTAAACGATCGTGCAGTGTTTACCAAACGATCGTATAGCTTTGCTAGACGATCGCTGGCCCAAGGTAGACGATCGTGTAGAGTCTATACGCGACAGACCGAGCTAAACGATCGCATAGCTTTATCTAAACGATTGGGCATCGACCTATACGATAGGTCTCAGCCATCTCCCACTTGCCCAGTCGTGTACGTGATCGTTCTTTCCTCCATTTGTCTGCCTCATACCAAGTCCAAACTGAGCCCACCCTCTGGATTCTCACACCGAGAATACCAAGGTCACCTTGTTGGTGGCGTCAGACTCAACTCGACACCGTTGAGGTTTTCTGGAGGCCGTTCGTGGTGCTGTGGAGGTCATTGGTGTCGTTGAGGACGAGCGTGGTGTTCGTTCGTGTTGCGGAGGAGATCATGACCGAGGAGATTGTTGAGGACGAGCGCGAAGTGTTCGTGCTGTGTTCGTGCAGTGTTGTGGTCATGTAGATCGGGCGTTCATGGTCGCTGTTGTTCGATCAAAGTCACACATCGAAGTGTGGAGACGCTTCTGCCTATGTTTGTTTAGAGTTTGATCTCTGTTTATTTGTTGTTCATGCTGTAATTTCTATATGATTTGCATAACCGTTTGTTTTGAAGACGACTGTAAATGTATTGTTGATTCATGATTGTAATTTGGAATAGTCTTGTTCCGCTACTCATGGAAATCCCGAATTCAATTTCTTTCACCAATTTCAAATGAAAGATTTGGGAGAGGCTCAATTTGTTCTAGGTATACAGATCTTTTGGGATCGTAAGAATAAAGTGCTAGAACTGTCTCAGGCATCGTACATTGACAAAATGTTGCTCAAGTACTCGATGCAAGACTCCAAGAAGGACCTACTGTCGTTCAAGCATGGAGTCACTTTGTCTAAGGACATGTATCCTAAGACGCCTCAAGAGGTTGAGGAGATGAGACGAGTCCCATATGCGTCTTCCATTGGCAGTTTGATGTACGCGATGCTCTATACTCGTCCAGACATCTACTACGCTGCGGGCATAGTCAGTAGGTATCAGTCTAACTGGAACATCCTCAAGTATCTTCAGAGAATGAGGAACTACATGCTCGTGTATGGTTCGAGGGATTTGATCCTTACAGGATACACGGATTCTAATTTTTAGACTGATAAGGACTCTCGCAAGCCCACATCAGGGTCAGTCTTTACTCTTAACGGATGAGCTGTAATGTGGCAAAGTACTAAGCAAGGGTGCATCGCCGACTCCACTATGAAGGCAGAGTACGTAGCGGCTTGCGAAGCTGCTAAGAAGGTCGTCTGGCTCAGGAAGTTCTTGACAGACCTGGAAGTTGTTCCAGATATGTCTAGGCCCATTACCCTCTATTTGATAATAGTGGGCAGTGGCGAACTCCAAGGAGCCAAGGAGTCACAGGCGCGACAAAGACATAAAGTGGAAGAATCATCTGATCTGCGAGATAGTGCATCAAGGGGACGTGATCATCATGCAGATCACTTTGGAGCATAATGTTACTGACTCGTTTACGAAGGCTCTTACGACTACAGTGTTTGAGGGTCACCTATGGAACATGGGTCTACAGGATCGCCTGCGGCTAGACTAGGGCAAGTGGGAGATTTTCTTGTACTGGCCTTTTATGCCCTAGTTTATTATTTTGTACTAAGTTTTTTGTATACCCCACTTCGCTTTAGGACAAGTGTGAGATTATTGGGGTTGATGCCCTAAAATCTCGTGTCCTGTAGTTTGTAAACAGTTTGTACGAACGTTTATATTGTTAATATATACTTCACATTTTGATATTTTGCTCAGTTACTTGTTTTATCTTCTTTACCACAAACCAATAAACATAAAATCCTTGGTTATCTGTATGTGACTCAAGCATGTATGTGGTGACATACAAGTGGATCATGTCTTGAGTGATAACCAATGGTCTGTAGTAAATGGATAAAGGAGAGAAACCTTATCCTGGTAATGCTACAGACACGGCCCACTTGGTGGAACGGTCACAAGTTTTGTGACTTGTCACATATGGTCTGATCCTGATCGTTCGTGTTGGGGACATGCGAGCAGCGGCGTCCTATACAAAGAGTTTGTATAAGACCTGACCACGAAGTGTTATTGTCTCGTTATATAATATCGTTCATGATAGAG
>NC_052351.1:39290707-39358026 GCF_009727055.1 Benincasa hispida | reverse complement strand
CTATAGGATATAAATATAATATGTTTATATTTATTAATTAATTAATATTTTAATTATATGATAATTAACGAATTTATCCACATTCGGGCATGGGAAGTGGGCTGCGATGGTTATGGTAACCGGCGAATTAAAAATGAAAATCATTTTCATTTTTCACAAGCATTTATATTTCTGTCTGCGTCCAAAAAAATTCGTGAAAGCGATCACAGGAGACTATAAGATAGAAGCTCTGTCGTCTAAACGATCGTTTGCCTCACGATGTCTCTAAACGATCGCATACGTTTTTGCTAAACGATCGTTCGGCTTTTCATACACGATCGTGTAGCTCTTCTATACGATAAGCACTTCTGTTATACGATAGCAATTTGTTATCTTCTACTTACTTATCGTCTACACGACACGTCGTCCTCCATCCTCTACCAAACTCACCAAAGCCCACTCTATGGGTTTTCACACCGAGGATACCCCAGTTTCTCTTGTGGTGGTGTCGTCCCTGCTACAGTGTTCATGTACGTTCTGATCATGTTGTTGCAGTCGATATACTCGCAGGGTGCCGGTAGATCAGTTAGAGGTTTTCCGCTGCTTAGGGTTCAGACGTTCGAAGAGAGTCTTCATTTGGTATGAACCTTTTCTTGTTAATTATTGTTTTCTTAGCATGCCGATAATTAGGTTTATATGCATAACTGTTTGTGTGGAATGTATGTCTTTTGTGTTTCAGTCACTGTAAAATCAGAGCGATCTGAACCCGCTCATCGAACTCTCAGTATGAGATCCTTCAATTGGTATCAAAACCAGGTTTCTGTTACTCCAATTTCATCTGTTGCAATGAAATAACATATACATTCATGGTGGGTGCATTTCGACATTGTTTTAAATGTTAAATCTGCTGTGGATTTGCGGGATTAATGGATGTTTTCGGGATGAATTGCCTCGGTTTATTTAATTCTTTTTACATTTGCAGTTATTTGTAAAGGCCCCTACGTTTTTGGGCATTAATAATCATTATCGAGTCTGTATTTAAAGTGTTTGAAGTCTTGAGTCATTCGTCAAAGTTCTGGGCAAAGGTTGAGGCTCTTCAAGGAAGGAGGAGATCTAGGGTTGATCTCATCGTGCAGAAGAAGTTCTACGCGATCACTGTCCATCGCATCATAAGGATGAAGGATTACGCAATCATGGTTGAACGCATTGGTTAAACAATGGGGCATGCCATCAAGAGTTGGTCGTATCGGGTTGACAATCGGGCTCGCGATCGTTAAGTATCGTTTAATGCGCATGCGCTAAATGATCGTTTAGGTCAACAAGCTTCATCGCTTAGTAACTGACTAAACGATCGCTTAGTGTTACCAGGAAAATCGTTTACATAGTTGTACGCAACAGTTAGATGATGAGACGCTCGCATATCATTTAAACTGCGCTAGACGATCGTTTAGGTCAGCAAGCCTCATCGCTTAATTACTGACTAAACAATCGCTTAGTAACTCAAGGTAAATCGTTTACCTGTNCGTTTAGGTCAGCAAGCCTCATCGCTTAATTACTGACTAAACAATCGCTTAGTAACTCAAGGTAAATCGTTTACCTGTCGTCGCACTACACAATCGCATGGACAATCAGGCTTCACAGCCTCGTCGTCGTCTACGCAATCATTTGCTAATGTTCCTATCGTCTAGTGTGTGCTGAACGATTGTCTACCTGCTAGAGTTTACAACACGATGAAGACTTCCTGGTGGTTCAAGAATCGGTTCGTCTGTGAACTGGTTTTCTCGATGAAAAATGTAATAGATAGGGTTTTTCATTCCAGTTTTTAGTTAAAAAGGCTCATCCCGGTCCATTAATCCTTTGTTTATTACATGTGACGTATGTTTTATATCTCATATGGTATGCACATATAGTAAATCCCACCTTACGTTATGCAATGATCATGCATCATCTCTTTATTGTAATTGTTATAATTTAGAGAAGCATGATTTTAATTATGTAAGAGCATGCTCATGCATCATATAATATAAGAGTTATATTTATGCATGCATGAAAAGCATTGACATGCATCATCTTTGTATTATAATTGTTATAGTATAAGGGTGAATGATAACATGTTTGCTTGGTTATTACTCGTAATATAAAAGTTATATTACAATGACCAGACATTGCATGAAGCATGACACATAGGTTACTTTATAAATGTTATAAATGCCTCGTTATGCTTAATATTTTTTAGTTGTTTCTTTTTAAGAGTTAAAGAGAAATTAGAACTAAAAGAAATAAGAAAGACATGCATGATCACTTAGGTTTAATTCATGGTTTTAAAATGTTTAAAACTTGGATCACATAGACCTAAGATCAC
The DNA here is from genome assembly GCF_009727055.1 of Benincasa hispida. Taxonomy (NCBI): domain Eukaryota; kingdom Viridiplantae; phylum Streptophyta; class Magnoliopsida; order Cucurbitales; family Cucurbitaceae; genus Benincasa; species Benincasa hispida. The sequence goes on along the minus strand of NC_052351.1, from coordinate 39,355,685 downwards.
AATTCTAATATGATTACCAACCCTAAGGCTTTAATCTTCTAATCAGTTTAATAGGATTAAATTGGCTAATAAAAGGTTAAAGTGTAGCAAATCTATCTATAAGGGACCTTTTGTCTAAGGCGGGTTCTGTCTAGGCTGGGGTATTTAAGTTGACGGAAACGTAACACCCCTGCCTGGGAACTTACCTGGAAAGGTGAATTAGATAGATTTGATGCATGCATGTAAGTTAAGGACAGTTAATTAAAGTGTTTAAATGTGACTACTTGAACTTGTTCATATTTCATAAAAAAACGTTGTTTATAAGCGGAGTTTAAAAAGATGACTTAGACTAAAATCAATAGTCGGATTGTCTAGGTTAATGAATAGGTAGAACATTCAGTAGAGGTACTTGGGGCATAAGATACTTCATTTAAACCTTTCACTTTTCTCTTAAAGTCCACACCGTGAGATCTATCCTCGGCCTCGCAGCACCTTTGGCATGTCCCCCCAATGGATGNCTTTCACTTTTCTCTTAAAGTCCACACCGTGAGATCTATCCTCGGCCTCGCAGCACCTTTGGCATGTCCCCCCAATGGATGGTGTTTCGGTTGGTTAATATCAAGGTGGATGGAGAGAATATTCATAGTAAGTGGGATCAAGAAGTGCAATAGCATATCCCTTGGTCTCCCTCGTTAGGTTGAATAAAGTTACTGTGCATCGCCTCGAGGCACCCTGGGAGTGTCCCCCTAAAGGATGGCAGTTTTGCGCGTTTCTTTATTTGATCTCCTGTAAGAGGATAAGATAACTTAGTCGCTTCTTCTAATCTATCTTTTCCCTACGGTAAGCGCATTAAGGCGGGACTCTGACACCAAAAACGAAGGGTTACACTTACACGGAATAGTTAAAGGTTAACGATTTTGAACCGAAAAATGGTGGCTGTTAGGTTTAGTTCTAAGAGTTGGTTCTTGTCCTGACTCACGGTTGAGAATGTCTCATCCCAGTGAAAGGGCAACTGATCACCCCATCGGTGGCTTTTGTCCTGACTCACGGGGGTATCATTGCAAAATAGAGGTCTATAACTTAGAGTACTTCAAACTGTTTTGCAAAACAAATTGGTTTAAAAGTGGTTTAGCAAAATCTAATAAAGTTTTGTTCGTATTTTCAGCAACTTTTTCAAATGGCTACATCTACCTTATCATTGTTATACGCCAAAAAATTCACTGGCTACAATATTTCAACATGTAAACACGTGATCACGACGATCCTAATCATCGAGGATCTTATGTTCGCTTTCACAGAGGCTTGTCCTCCTATTCCAGCTCCATATGCCGCTCGAAATGTTCGGGAGGCATACGAGCGATAGACAAGGGCGAATGAGAAGGCCTGAGTCTATATCTTGGCAAGTCTTTCTGACGTCTTAACTGAGAAGCATGAGCCTATGGTCTCAGCCCGTGAGATCATGGAGTCCCTGCGGGGGATATTTGGACAACCGTCTCAACAGCTTATGCATGAGGCTCTTAAATACATATTCAACTCCAAAATGCAAGAAGGCTTCTCTGTTCGTGAACATGTGCTAAACATGATTGTCCACTTCAATGTGGCGGAGTTGAATGGGTCTACCATCAATGAGGGCAGCCAGGTGAGCATAATCCTGCATTCTTTGCCGGAGAGCTTCCTGCACTTTGTTAGCAATGTGATTCTTAACAAAGTGAAATATAACCTTACAACTCTCCTCAACGAGTTGCAGACATACCAATCTTTACTGAAAAGTAAGGAAAGGCAGAAGGGTGAGGCAAATGTTGCTTCATCCTCCAAGACGTTCCATCGCGGTTCGATCTCAGGAACAAAGTCTGCACCTTCTACTTCTAACTCTATAAAGGGGAAGAAGAAGATGGGTGGTAAGGGAAAAGGAAAGGCACCTGCTACCCCACCAATTGTCGCCCCAAGGACGCATCCACAATTTGCTAAAGGAAAGTGTTTGCATTGCAACCAAGATAGACACAAGAAGAGGAACTGTCCTCGGTATATGAAGGAGAAGAAAGCAGCCAAGGTTAAGGCCAAGGCAAATAAAGGTAAATATGATTTACTTGTACTCGAAACTTATTTAGTGGAGAATGATGATTCAGCTTGGATAATTGATTCAAGCGCCATTAACCATGTTTGTTATTCTTTTCAGGGGATTAGATCTTGGCGACAGCTGAAGGCTGGTGAGATGACAATGCGAGTAGGCACCAGGCACGTCGTCTCAGCTGTGGCAGTGGGAGGACTCCAGTTAGCTTTACAAAATAGGTTTTTTTTATTTTAAATGATGTATATATTGTTCCTGAACTAAAAAGGAACCTTATTTCTGTAAAGTATTTATTATGTAAATACATTGTTCTTCAATTTGAATAAAGCGTTTATTCATAAAGATGGTGTTTTTATTTGCACAGCAAATCTGGAATCGAATTTATATGTGCTAAGGTCGTTAGTCATTAATTCCCTCCATAATACTGAAATTTTCAGAACTGCCATAACTCAATCAAAACGTCGATGAATTTCTTCGAAAGAAAATGCACAACTTTGGCATCTACGTTTAGGGCACATCAATCTCAATAGGATTGAGAAATTGGTAAAGAATGGACTTCTAAGTGAGTTAGAAGAAAATTCTTTACATGTGTGTGAATCTTGCCTTGAAGGTAAGATGACTAAACAACCTTTTACTGGAAAATGTTCTAGAGCTAAGAAGCCTCTTGAGTTAGTACATTCTGACCTTTGTGGTCCTATGAATGTGCGAGCCTGAGGTGGCTATGAGTATTTTATCAGTTTTACTTATGAGTACTCCAGGTACGGGTATGTTTATCTTATGCAACGGAAGTCTGAATCCTTTGAAAAGTTCAAAGAGTTCAAGGCTGAAGTTGAAAACGTATTAGATAAACGAATTAAAACACTTCGATCGGATCAAGGTGGAGAGTTTTTAGACTCGACATTCCAGGACTATTTGATAGAAATGGAATCGTTTCCCAACTCTCAGCGTCAGGTACACCTCAGCAGAATGGTGTAGCGGAGAGGAGAAATAAGACCTTGTTAGACATGGTTTGCTCGATAATGAGTTATGCTTCCTCACCGAACTCATTTTGGGGTTTCGCAGTGGAGACTGCGGTGTATATACTCAACTCTGTTCCCTCCAAGAGTGTTGTAAGAATACCTCTGAAGTTGTGGAACGGGTGTAAAGCTAGTTTATGTCACTTTCGCATTTGGGGTTTCCCTACACATGTGCTTGAGGCTAATCCCAGAAGTTGGAATAACGGTTGAGGTTGTGCCTCTTTGTAGGCTACCCCAAAGATACCCGAGGGGGTTATTTTATGATCCGACGGAAAATAGGGTGTTGGTATCAACGAACGCTACTTTCCTGGAGGAGGATCATATGGGGAGCACAGTCCACGAAGCAAAGTCGTGTTGCATGAGCTTTCCAATGAAACTACTGAAACTTCAACAAGAGTTGTTAAAGAGCATGCTTCATCAACAAGAGTTGTTGATGGAAGTTCATCCAGTAGGTCGGTTCCACCTCAAGAATTGAAGGAACCTCGACGTAGTGGGAGGGTTGCGAACCCACCCATTCGCAATCTGGGTTTCATGGAAATCTTTGCTATGGTAGCAAATGGCGACGTTTGAGGATCCGTTGTCTTATAAGAAGGAAATGGAGGATGTTGACCAGGATGAATGGGTCAAGGCCATGGATCTCGAGATGAGTCATATACTTCAACTCAGTATAGGATCTTGTAGATCCGCCTGAGGGGTTTACCCTATAGGTTGTAAATGGATCTACAAGCGCAAACGGGATGCTATGGGAAGGTACAGACCTTCAGCCTCGTCTTATGGCAAAGGGTTATACCCAGGTTAGAGGGAGTCGATTATGAGGAAGACTTTCTCGCTTGTTGCCATGTTAAATTCGATCTGCATCCTCCTATCCATTGCAGCTTATTAAAATTATGAGATTTGGCAAATGGATGTCAAGACGGCCTTTCTGAATGGCAACTTGAGGAGACCATTGTGCAACTCGAGGGATTCATAGCCCAATTTCAAGAGCAAAAGGTTTGCAAATTGAATTGGTCCATCTATGGACTGAAACAAGCGTCTCGATCTTGGAACATACAGGTTGATACTGCGATCAAGTCGTATAGCTTTGACCAAAACATTGATGAACCTTGTGTCTACAAGAAGATCATCAACGCTTCAGTAGTCTTCTTAGTGTTGTATGTAAACGATATCCTACTCATTGGGAATGATGTAGGTCTACTGAATGCAGTTATGAACTGGCTAGCGACCCAATTTCTAATGAAAGATTTGGGCGAGGCTCTGTTTGTTCTAGGTATACAGATCTTTCAGGATCGTAAGAACAAAGTGCTAGAACTGTCTCAGGCATCATACAATGACAACATGTGTCCAAAGACACCTCAAGAGGTTGAGAAGATGAGACGGGTCCCACATGCGTCTGTCGTTGGCAGTTTGATGTACGCGATGCTCTATACTCGTCCAGACATCTACTGCTCTGCGGGCATAGTCAGTAGGTATCAGTCTAACCTCAGCCAGGGTCACTGGACCGCAGTGAAGAATATCCTCAAGTATCTTCGGAGAATGAGGAACTACATACTCGTGTATGGTTCAAGGGATTTGATATTTACAGGATACACGGATTCTAATTTTCAGACTGATAAGAACTCTCGCAAGTCCACATCAGGGTTAGTCTTTACCCTTAATGGAGGAGCTGTAGTCTGACGATAGCTCTTCTCCACCTGAACGATCGTCCACCTCGCACTAATCGCTTGCACACTCTCGCCTACACGATCGGATAGCTTCTCTAAACGATCGTATAGTGTGCCGATTTTACTTAACGATCATGTACCTTTCCTAAAACGACCGTTCAGTAAATACTACACGATCGTGTAGCTCCTCCGAAACGATAAGCACTTTTGCTATGTAACAGTATCGTTTTCCCTCCCACTTGCTTATCGCTTACATGATTTGTGTTTCCTCCTTCCTCTACCAAATTCACCAAAGCCCACCCTTTGGGTTTTCACTCCGAGAATACCTGGGGCTCTTTAGTGGTGGTGTCGTCCCCATTACGGTCGTGATTTTGCATTGTTTGTGCTGCTGCAGTCGACTTTTTTCGTCGACCGTTGGTAGATCACTTGGAGAGTTCCGCTGCGTTGGAGTTTCGAAGATTGAAGATTGTCTTCAACTAGTATGGAACTCTGTCCCTTTGTTAATTTATTGTTCATAGCATGCTGTTAATTAGAGTTTATTTGCATAACTATATGTGTTGAATGTATATTATTGTATTTCGGTCACTGTGAGATCGAAGTGATCCGAACGTGCTCATGGAACTCTTAGATATGATATCCTTCAGTAACAGCTGATGTTTGTCAATTTATCCATTAGATAGTGAGATAGCTTATTTGCTTACTAATGTTTGTCAATTTATCAATGGTAGCTAGTGAAACAGACTTTGTTGTTGATATATCTATATTCTTTAGCCAATATGATGATTTTGTTTTTCTTTAGCCACAGAAAAGAAAGAAACTTGTGATATTTCTCTATAGATATATATCAATGATAGCTTTTGTGTCTGATTTTGTTTTGCTTTAGCCACAGGAAAGAAAGAAACTTGTCATATCTCTCTATATTGATATATATATCAGCGATAGCTTCTGTCGCTGATATCAAGATATCAGCACTGATATCACGCTGTCAATGATAGTTTCTATCATTGATCTCAAGTATTTAATGTGAACGGATCAGTGTTTAATTTTTTAAATGAAGAATTTATTACATCCACTTTAACTATTTGAATATCTAAATGAAATAAATGTCTTCTCTCGTCAAGAATTTCTTTCAACAAAAGTAACTATACTAAAAGATAAACATCTTGGCATTAGTGATAAACAAAAGCTATCGGTGATAGCTTCTATCACTGATAACATGTCTATTGCTAATATCATACTATCAGTGATAGAAGTTGTGTTTAAAGTTTGAACAACAGAACAACTTGTTGAAAAATCCTGAAATAAAAGTTGTAACTATATCAATCTCATTTCTGAAAGATACACATGCATTTTGAAACAAAAATGTCTTGTAAAATAACAACCTAATTTCGAAGAAAATCATAAGCATAACAATCATTATCAAACAAAAGTCTATTTATTGTAAAATATATATATATATATACAATCATTGGCAAGTAAAAGTCTATCTATTGTCAAAGAAACAACAATCCAAGTTGTGATATTTTGAGATCAAAGCTTGGAACGTCATCCTTCCACCTTGGAGAATACCTTGTAGCTTTGCTTGGAGACATCTTGGGAGACACCTTTGGAGACACCTTCTTATTGTCTTTTTTGGATTTTTTGCATTCTCAAAAATTTTCTTGGTTTTTTTTGTTTGTCTCTTCATTCTATTCTCCACAACAAGCTCGTCCATATTTTCAACTGCAACCTCTGGTCTTTTTTTTTTTTTCCTTTTTTGGTTTTATTTAGGAGTCTTTTCAATAACCTGAAATCATGAAATCAAAAATAACATGACATCTATCAATACACTATCAGTAAAGTAAATAAAGCTTCCTATAATTTATACTATCAGTAATAGATGTTATCGTTGATAGTATGTTATCAGTGATAGCATGATAATCCTACACTTCAAAACATCAATCAACCAATACTTACCTTCTTTTTTGTTATATGTTCTTCATCTACGTTTTCTTCCTCTTCTTTATCTTTATACTTTTTTTTCTTGATCTTTCTCTTCATCTTGCAATTCTACATTTCTATTATATTGTTTCTACTAGTAATTCTCTTCAATCTCCTTATTCTCAATTTCTTGAGAGCTCTTTTCTTGAACCTCCTTCTCCTCAACAATTTCAACTTCATTGTCCATGCATATATCATTTATGTTATTGTACTTCTTTATAAAAAATAATAATAAAAAAATAATAATAACAATTTTTACCTATGTGACTCCAATATCTATAAGTTCCAAACTTGGATCTAAAAGCTCCAAACTAAATGATAGCACTTTGTTCTTCTCAAGAGATTCTTGAGATTGCTTTTTGCCACCTTCTTCATTTTGTGGAAGCTGACCACTGATAGCTTCTTTTATGTGGCCCAATATATCAAGAATCTCCTTATGTTTTTCATACATGTGCTTCTTAATGTCTTCTTGTCCTTTTTTTAGTTTTTCAATTTCATCTTGTAGTGATGCTATTTTTCTTCCAATTGATATTTATTTCCCTTCTTTTTCCTTTTCAATCTCCATCTTCTTTGTTGCTAGCTCCGCAAAATATCCATAATAGTTTGATTGTAATTCTTGTTCAATTGGAACCAATGAAGCAACAAAAAACTAAAAGATTAATAAAGATGTCAATCATACTATCATTGCATGACAGCATGTTTATAGAAATAATCATTGATTTCAAGTTGCCACTGATTACTTCTATCTATGATAACATGCTATCAATGGTAGAAGTTATCATTGATAGCTCAAAATAGTGATAAAAGCTATTACTGATAACTTGAAATCAATGATATCTTATATGTCATTAGTTTGTTATTAGTGATAGAAGTTGTCACTGAAGTTTTAGTGATAGTTTCTATCATTTGATAGCATGCTAATAATAAATAAATAAATAAAATAACAATGATAAAAGACTTACATCAGTGGCTTTGAAAATATTGCTATTAATGTGTTGTCAATCATTAGGTTCTTGAGATTCCGATTGAGTAATTCTAGGTCCATCACTTTTTATTCTTCGTGTAAATCCAATAGTAGGGTTGGATAGTCTTGGTATAATCTCAAAAGCCCAATATACCAAAACAAGTGGAAATCCTTAGAGGAAAATTGAAGATGGCTTATTAATGACACCCTTCTTAAAAAAAACTCTACATTCAGTTCAAAGGACACCCTGCCCCATGGATAAGATCTAAACTTCCTTTCATCATCCAACATTTTTAAATGCTTCCAACTTACTTTGTTATGTCCTTGTGTATGAATTAGGAAGCTTTCTAAAAATACAAGTTTGCAAGTTTGACCTATACTTCAATGGGTATATTGGTATCATAACCTAACAAATTAAAAGTAGATTAAAGCTCTCTCCTTATAATTTTCATATTTTTCTTGAAAAAAAAGTTCATAATTATGTTGTCCTTTGATTATTTTTCACTATATAAACCATTTACAGGGTAATCATCACAATTCAAACCTGTTATTAAAGGCCAAGATATTTTATTTCATAGTCATGCATTGCCTTCTAATTAGGTGTGATATGAGTTGGATGGGCACCTTTTTTCATTTTTATATCTAAAAAGTGCCCAAAAGGACCTTCCCTAAATTGTTGGAGTGATAGCTCATCTAATTTCCCTATGTTGGATAGGACTTCTAAGGTTATGAAGAAGTTGACTTTCAATGGGTTTCTCCATGCCCTTTCTGGAATAATTAATACATTTTCCTGTTTATATAATAACATAAATATAAGAAAAAACAACCACAAATGTATATAAATTTATAAAATATGATTAGATTGTGGGCCTTGAGCTTCTTGTGCTTTTTTCCAGATGATGTTAATCCTTCCAATAATGTTATTTTTCTTTTCTCTATTTATACTAAAAACAAACAACAATAATATCACTTTATGGAAACATTACATTCATATCATTGATAGTAGCCTATTAGGGATATCACTTAAAGATACTATCAATTATATCCTTCTAATGTTATATACTCTTAATGATACTATCAGTGATAGATACTATTAGTAGTACTAATAAAAGAGTATCACTGATAGTAGCTATCAAAAATGTAAATTGATAGCATAAACAATAAGCAAATCACAATATAGGAAACAAAGATAAATCCATCAACAAACTATCAACATATTATTATTACAATCGGCAGGAACAACATACATCAAAAACATAGTTGTGTTTACTTGCAAACTATATTAGCAATCAAACACAGTACAAAGAACTTCACATAATCAACTTTTGTTCAAGAGGAAAAGCTATCATAGTGACCAAAATGTGTAATAAATCAGTGAATGAAATCCCTAAAAAATATGAAGAATGCATGTAGCCCTAATTTGAAGAAAATCAATGAACTATCAACAACATATCAACAAATATCATTTGAAATTGAAATCAAACCTATTCACGTTGATTTTAGGAAGAGGAATCGGCAGCAATAGAAGATAGTCGAAGAATTGAAATCACTACTGTCAACACATAATGAAACACGGTACAAAAAAACTTCACATAATCAACTTTTATTAAGCAAGAAAAGCTATCAAGTGATAAAAATATGTAATAAATCAGTTAATGAAATCCCTAAAAAAGATGGATAATACATAAAGCCCTAATTTGAAGTAAATTAATGAACTATCAATAACATATCAACAAATATCATTTGAAATTGAAATCAAACCTACTCAATTGATTTTAGGAAGAGGAATCGACAACAATAGAAGATAGTTAAAGAATTGAAATCACTACTATCAACACGTAATCAAACACAGTACAAAAAATTTCACATAATCAACTTTTGTTCAGGAAGAAAAGCTATCATAACGACCAAAATGTGTAATAAATCAGTTAGTGAAATCCCTAAAAAAGATGAAGAATGCATGTAGCCCTAATTTGAAGGAAAATAATGAACTATCAACAACATATCAACAAATATCATTTGAAATTGAAATCAAACCTACTCACGTTGATTTTAGAAAGAGGAATCGGCAGCAATAAACGATAACCGAAGAATCGAAATCACTATTATCAACGGAAGAAGAACGATGCCCTAAATTAGTGATACGGTTTCAAAGGTTTGCTATCAGTGAAGAAGAGATGAAGAAACGAGGAAGAAAAAAAGACGTATAATTTGAATTTTGGAGCAAAATCAAACGAAGGAAGAAGAACCACACGGTCGCTATCTATGAAGCGAAATCGAAGGAAGAAGAATTTCTATCCGTGATGATTGATTGTCTTCCACGATTTGAAATGGTAGGGTTTAAAAATAGGCCAGGCCATGAAAGAAGGTTGATTGTTGTGAAATAGAGCTTCTCTTGAAAATGGGCCAGACTGTGGATGTCCATTTTCGTCTTTTCAAATTTTGGGCCTAAATTTGTACTATATTTGCAATTACTTTTTCCTTGTTATATAAACTCTAATATTTATTAGCTGATGACTATCTATGCAAGCAGCCCTAAGTAAAAACTATAGATTTTAAAGTTTAGAATAAATTTGGGTTAGTCATGAGTTCACCTAAAAGAACCCAAACTAACCCAACCCATAAAATTTTCATTTATTTGAATTCATTACCCAATCCAAAGGAGTTGATAATCTAATTCAAACCATACGGGTTGAATTTAATGGATCGTTTTTTTGGGTCATGTTTTTTTAACATCTCTAACTAATATAAACTAACTCATACTAAATTATCTAACATTTATCCTACATGCAACACCCAGTCATCTTGAGTAACACCAAACTTGCAACATTTTTAATGCACAAAATATCAAATAAATAAACTCCCACCAATCTCCAAGCTTATGAGGAATGTTAGTGTATGACTACAAATTTTGTGAGTAAAGTGATAGAAATGCGGTTCAATTTTTATAAAAAATATTCTTTTTTAGAAATTTTCACATATAGAAAAAATGTCAAACTATTAATAGAAATAGCAAAGAAACATTGATAGACATTGATAGACTTCTACCAACCTCTAACAATGATAAACTTGTATCAAGTTCTATCACTCATAGTATTAATGATAGATTTCCATCAGTTTCTGTCACTCATAGACAATGATAGTTTTCTATCAGCTTCTATCAATGTAGACTTCAGTCAGCTTCTATCAATGATAAGACTTTTATTGATTTCTATCACTAATAGGCATTGATAAACTTCTATCAGCATCATCTATCAGTGATAGACTTATATCAGTTTCTATCCCTGATAGACATTGGTAGACTTCTATCAACGTCAAACTGATCACAACTATAATTAAATTTTACTATTTATGTAAATATTTTCTCTTATTTTAAAATTTTTGAAAATCCTCCTTCATATATATCTTATAATTAGTTCACACCCCTGATACTTGTTGATATCTTTTTTCATATTTTATTGATATTTATACGGTACTTCAAAAGTACTCAATTATGAGATCGTCGTAAAATAAAATTAAATATACAACCTTCTTTTCATGAATTTTTTTTTTAAATAATGTTTTTTTAATAAATAATGACAAAAATAGGGTTGGAGGGAAAGTATTCCCAAAAATAGGTTTTTAAATCGTGTACCAGGTACACGATAAACTCTAAATCGTGTACCGGGTACACGAGTACCTGGCCACCTGGCACGCACAGTCTGGCGTGGCAGTCATGCAGGTTTGACTGAGGAAATCGTGTACCCGGTACACGAATACCCTAAGTCGTGTACACGGTACACAACTTCCTCGCATTAAAATCTCCGTCTGCCCATTTTTCTTCCTCACCGAAACGTTTTGGCTTCTCCATTAATTTCTGTCAATTTCACCATACCTTCAATCGTTTTCCTCTATTTTGCTTTCTACCTTCCAAAATCTTGTTGATTTTCCTCACCGGAGCCTCCATTTCACCGAATCCTCAATTTTCCTCACCGAAATCTTCCAAAAAAATTCGATTTTGCTTGGAAAAGATTTTCCTCAACAAGTCCTCCATTTGTTCCTCACCAAAATCCACCTCTTTGGCTGTCGATTTTTGCTCGCTTCTGTGGTATATTTCTTTCTCTAGTTATTTTTCAATATATTTTAAACTTAGAAATATATGTACGTTTGGGCTAATCTTATATTGATGTGGTAAATCTTGAAATTCTTTCTCTAGTTTATGTATGTTTTTAGGCTGATCTATATGTATATGTATGTTTTTCAATATATTTTAAAGTTAGAAATATATGTATGTTTGGGCTGATCTTATATATTTATGTAGTAAAGCTTGGAATTTATGTATGTTTTTGGGTTGATCTGTATGTATATGTATGTTTTTGTATGTTTTTGGGCTGATCTAGTTTATGTATATTTTTTATCTGTATGTATATGTATGTTCTTCGGCTGATCAATAAAATTCTTATATTTTTTTATTTGTATGTTTTTGGGCTGATCTAGTTTATGTATGTTTTTGGGTTGATCTTATATTTTTTTTATTTGTTTGGACTAATTTAAACTTAGAAATATATATATGTTAAACTTAGAAATCTTATATGTATTTGTTTGGCTGATCTTATATGTATATGTTTGTAGATCTTATATTTTTTTACTTGTTTGGGCTGATTTAAATATATAATTTATAAATCTTAGATTTGATCTGATTTAAATGTATAATATTTAGATCTTATATGTTAAATTTAGAAATTGGAGTTTGTTGAGTTGACATATTAACATATTTTTTGTCGACTATAACAGTTGAAAAAAATCATAATAAATATGTCGATACGTCCTGAAGATTTAGTAATTCTTGAACCTGGAAATGATGGAGATAGTGACATTGACGTTGAAGTTGATGAATTATTTGGAAACGACTGTAGTGATGAACATGATCTTGAGTTGGTACCATCGGAAATGTTCACCCAAATAGATTGGAAAATGACAAATTCAACGTGTAAACTAGGGTCTACTTTGGAAGAAAGGAATGTAGGAGTAGATAACTATAGTTTAATACAAAAAGGAATGTTGTTTAATACCAAATAAGATTTACAGCTTGCTATAAAAAAATATTGTGTGACAGAACACTACGAAATTGTCGTAATCGAATCAAATCAGGATCTTTGGTATGTTAAATGTAAATCATGGAGTGATGGTTGTGCTTGGAGGCTACGGGCATGTCGATGCAAAACTCATGGGATGTTCGAAATCACAAAATTTCAAGGAGAACACTCATGTTTGTTTTCAGAATTGACACAGGATCATTCACAGCTTAATTCAAATTTCATGAGTATCGAAATTCAAAATTTGGTTAGAGCTAATCCTGGAGTACCTGTGGCCCTACTCCAAGAAGCCATTAAAAAACAATATGGCTATAATGTCAATTATAGACGGGTGTGGCAAGCCAAGAAAAAAGCGTTGATTGATGTATTTGACGATTGGAAGAAATCATATTCGGAGCTTCCGTATTGGCTGAGTGCTCTTGTTCATTACAATCCAGAAACACGAACAGATTGGTTTTTCCTTCCCTTTGATGTATCAGGTATGACTATTTTTGGACGAGTTTTTTGGTTTTTTAGTCCTGCAAGAGAAGGGTTCAACCATTGTAGGCCATTAATCCAGATTGATGGAATTCATCTCTACGGAAAGTATAAGGGGAAATTATTGACAGCCTTATCTATTGATGCAAATGGACATATATTTCCCCTTGCTTTTTCTATCGTAGAAGGTGAGAATTCGTCCAGTTGGTCGTGGTTTTTGTGGGCATTGCATGAATATGTTATCCAAAGAGAGGGTATTTGCTTGATTTTTGACAAACATAAGGGCATTCTTGCTGCAATTAATAATGAAGAAATTGGTTGGAGTAAACCCAGAGCATACCATCAATATTGTCTTCGCTATGTTGCCAGTAATTTCAATACAAAATACAAATCGAATCAACTAAAAAATTTGGTGTTTAAGGCCGAAAATCAACACCAAAGGCGTAAGTTCATTTGATACATGAAAGAATTGAAACAATAGCACCCTGAATGTCTTGAATATTTTTCAGACATTGACTTGGAAAAATGGACACTGTCACATGATGGTGGGTACCACTATGGATGGATGACATGCAATGCAGCTGAATGCATGAACGGTGTTTTCAATGGTGCTAGAATGTTACCAATTACTTCTTTGGTTAGGCTAACATTCTATCACACAATACTGTATTTTGAATGTCGGAGACAAGAAATCAGTGAAGCACTCAATCGTGAGGACAAATATACAGAATATGCCCTAAAAAAACAGAAGAGGTGGGGAAAACGAGCATCGACATATACGGTGACATCCATTGACAGGGAAAGTCAAACTTTCAAAGTACAAACTGGCATAAGTATGATTTCTCCCTATAAAGGACAGCACACCCAAGGACATGTTCTTACAATAAGTGGCAATCATTCAAGATTCCATGCTCTCATGTAATTGCAGTTTGTAATTACATGTGTATGACATACCTACCACTTATTGATGAATGCTACAAATTATCTAATTTCAAGCGTTGTTATGAAGGTCGCTTCCATCCAAATCAACACCCAGATTATTGGCCAGAATTATCATTTACAGAAGTTCGTCCAAATGCGGACTTACTGAGAGAACAAGGTCGGCCAAAAAGTATGTGTATTCATAATGAAATAGATTGGAGAGAAGCAAGCCAAAAAGTGCGATGTAGAATTTGTAAAAGAGAAGGACATAACAGACGCACTTGTCTACACCGTACACTGGGTGTTTCGTCGCCTTCGGGTCATTAGGTGTATTTTTTTTTTTTTTACTTGTATATTTTATATACTTGTATTCTTTATGTATTTATATTTTTCATGTAATTGTATATTTCATGTATTTGTATTCTTTATATACTTATAATTTTCATGTAATTGTATATTTTATGTACTTGTATTCTTTATATATTTATAATGAATTTATGTAATAAATTTATGCAATAAATTTATTTTATGTAATTGTATTTTTTTTTATGTACTTTTTATGTATCTTTTATGTCATGGATTTTAGCCTAGTCCTTCTAATCCTGTACAATTGTACCAACAAAACACGCATCGTTCACAGACAGTATGGGATAGTTCTTCCAGTATAATGTTGAGTTGTCGGAGAAGGGAGGCGATGCACAACATACTATCCCATTTGATCATCGCATTATTCCATATGTTCAACAGGCAAGTTTTCTTGGCGTTTCACAAATTAGTTTCATCCAGCTTGATTGGCATCTTATTACTGCTTTAGTTGAGCGTTGGAGACTAGAGACCCACACATTTTACCTGCCTTGTGGGGAATGTACGATTACGCTACAAGATGTTGTCATACAATTTGGGTTACGAGTGGATGGACAACCATTGACAGGTTCACTACAGTATGACTAGAAGAATGTTTGTGAAGAGCTCTTAGGCGTTCTACCAGAGGATCTAAAGGGATCAAGATTGAGTATCCCTTGGTTGGCGACCCAGTTTCCAGAATTACCTCTCGATGCCAACGACATCAGCGTATGTAGGTACGCACGAGCATACATCCTGCAGCCTATTGGAGGATTTTTAGTGCCAGGTATTATTCATTTATATATTTATTTCGTTACCATTTTATGTAAGAATATAAATTAATTTTATTTTTTATAATTTTAGATGGAGTGGTGTATTAGTTGTCTCTGAACAGTTAGCAAATATGTTGCTCGTGTACAGAAAAATATTCAACATGCTGATGCACAATCAGGTAGTAAATATGTATATAAATGAATATTTAAAATGTTTTATATGTATACTTTTTTTTTTTTGTCAGGTTATTTGGATGCCATACACACAGATTTGGTCATCCTTACCTGATTATTGTCGTGATGGTGAAGACATTTTGTTGACTGTTAGCCCTCTTATATGCTTCCATATAGTAGAGTGGCATCATCCAGATCGTGTGTTGAGACAGTTCGGTATGCGACAAACAATACCTTCATTGTCCTATACACTCCCAGTACTACACCAGATGGATTTAAGAGGTAAGCACGACCAAGACTGGCGTCGAATCCATGCGGAATATTTATCCTACTGGCATGGACGACATGATCGTTGTGCACAGGGAGAATTAACAAATGGGCTAGTTGTATCAGACGACTATTTTCCTTGGTACAATTCGATCACGAGGCGATTTATCACACCTGACGGCGCTTACTATTACTGCATGGTAAGAGATTTAAAATCAGACATTTTCCATATATATGATATGAATATTGTTTAATATTTTTTTTTTATTATTGTACAGAATAATTTTATCGGCAATGTTCCACAATATTCAGTGCATAACAACTTACCAGAATTGGGTTCAATGTGTCAGCAAACATTAGTCAACGTAGAAGGTATTATTCAACAAACAAGACAACTCAATGGACACCGATCGAAGACGTATTCGTCGTAGACGACAGCGACAACAGGGTGAACCTAATTTAGAGGGACACGAAGACAACCCCATGAGGGGTAAGGGCTAGGGGGTCAGTTTTAAATCCCACATTGTATCATTTTCAAATTGTAAATTAAAGAACTAATTGTAAATATTCTTTAATATCATGGTATTTTTTTTTAACATGAGTGCAAGATGTTTTCATTGTAGATTAAATATATAATTAAGTTTAATAATTAAGGTTAACAATTAAAAAAATAATAGTCAACAAATTTTTTTAAAAAAATTATAAGCAAATCGTGTACCGGGTACACGAGTTTGCTTGACCAATCAACCAGTCAGCCGACGTGGTGCTGACTGGATTAAACGATACTCGTGTACCGGGTACACGAGTATGCCACATGGAAATCGTGTACCCAGTACACGATTCTACTACTCTAATTTTGTCAATACTTTTCCAAAACACCTATTCTTAGAAATTGTTTCCCTCAAACCCTATTTTTATCATTATTTATTAAAATAACATTATTTCAAAAAAAAAATTCTCTTTTCATTCATGAAAATGTGACACCATGGTTAAAGCCATATTTTCATATAGGCGTGTGAATAGGAGTTACTTATTTTCTCAAAAAAGTTATCTTTTAATATTTTATTGACTTGTCATTCCATGAAGTGATAATCAAGCTCTACCTACATTTTAAAGAATGGTAGTTTTTTCTTTTACTCTAGTTTAGAATCGATAAATTTGAACCTCTAATCTTTTACTGACAGTTTATTGACTGTAATAACGTTAGCAAGAATAATGGACTTTGATTGGCCAATGATGCATCAGGACTAATGTTAGAACAATATTCTGATAGTCATTGTTTTCAGAAGGAAACGAAATGCCAAACCATAAGTGGCCCATGAGTTTGATAATACCCCATGCCCATCACTGGACCTTTTAATATATCTTTCTACTTTGTTATTGAGTTTAACTTGGCCCATCCCTATTCCTCAACTAATTGATATTTGAATCCAAGGTTAAGGCAGTGGCCTCCATGTATTCTTTCTAAGTAGACACATCTATGGACACATCTACGGGCGAGGTGGATAGGAGATGGCATCCCGTTTCCGTCTCCACTATCCATTTCATTTTTATCTCTTAAATTCATCATGAAATTGGGATGGAGATTCTCCATGAAAAATTTTCAGGATCGGATTCTCTGCAATAATTCTTTTCCGTTTGGATTTTTAAAAAAAGATAAATGAATTAACTTAAATCACTACTATGAAAATTTTTACTTAATAGTTAAATATCTTACTCATATGTAACAAAGATATGATTAAAATCTTTAATTTTCATAATTTCTAAAAATTAAATTTAAATATTACAACATATCATAATCTCAACTTAATAAAAATTATATATATATGTATAATCGAGGCGGAAAAGTGGGGTAGGCTAGAGATGGGAAATATAATCTCCATCCCCATCCATGTTTAGCCAATGGAAAAACTTTTCTCCCCGCTCTCTCCCCATTCTTTGTCTAATTGGGAATTTTCCACTCCATTTGGGATAGAGCCCAATGGATTTTCGACCCACGTATTAAATAGACATCTCTAATTCTAAGTCACATATATTTGGGGTATGCTTGATAATATTAAAAAAAATTCAATTCATATTTCCCAGATTCTAAACTTATTGATGTAGTCATTAGCTTAGAATTTTAAACAACTAAAGTTTAGAGTATCACTTGATTTTTTTTCAATTATCAAAAAAAAAATAATAATAATAAAAGAAGCAAGCTTTACAAGATATTTCTCTACTTATGTCTTATAGACAACGATAAAGTGTTCGTGAAAGACTAAAAGTGTTCTTCTAAATGGTCTCGGTTTTAAAACTTTTGGAAAATCCGTAGTTTGAGAAATGTATAAACATACTAAAAAGTACTTTTGGATTAAATATTAATTAGTATTTCTTCATAAAATGTTTGAAAAATACTCTTTTTTTTTTTTCAAAAGACATACTGATCTTCAATCTCATTTTTCCTCCAATACACCTTACAGACAATCTTGCTAAATTCTCTCTTTATAATTTATACACTTTTTCTCTCACTAACTTTTCTTTTTATATACTCTAGTTGATCTGTTTCTCTTTTTTCATTTTTTTTCATTTTTTTTTTAATAATCTAATTTCTGTCCACTAATGCATGTGCTTGTCTAGTGCACATGAAGATTCTTTCTAACTGGAGCCAAATTCAAATATTCACTTGCGAGAAGAATTTAAGGCCACACAAGAAAAGCTCATACTTTTGCAGATTGAATGAAACAATAACACTATCACAACAGTTAGTTTACATTTACAATTCAGTTTGGTCAAATAGAGTACAAACCAAAAAAACGGTTGGTCCTCGATCAATGAAAGTTGATTGAGAGAAGAAACAGTCACAACACTTCAAAGGACATCAGCCAAACACTATTCAAACTGGTTTAGCTTCTTTGTTAAGAGAACTGGCAGGCCATTATCCTTTCCAAACCCTCTCGGAAATCAAGCAAAAAAACCGATATATAGCTCAGTAATCTGCACGAAGAAGATGCTCGTAAGCGGTTCCGTTAAGAGTCAACTTAACATCTTCCCAGTTCTTGATGTGATCGGACAAATGTCCTTTGTGTATCTTAACTTGGCGGCTTTTTAGTTCCATTGGTGGAAGGTTAAGAAACTCTTGTACGTCCTTCAGTCTCTGCAAGACAAGAAGAATTGAGGATTTGACTGTCAAAACCAAAGAAGCCAATGCAGCTTTTGCAAAGCGAAGCACCAAGAAATGAACAATCTCATCAAATGAACTTGCCTATTTGAAATGACAGCCTACACATTGATTCAGTAATATTCTTTTTAGTCACACTGATTTTTTAACCATATCAAATCTTTAGTTGTTTTCTTACAATTCTTTATCATTGTTTTCATCTTTCCGAAGGAAAAATTTAAATTCATAGCCAAATTTCAAAAACTACTTTCTACTTTTCAAAACTTAGATTTTAAGAACACCCCTAAAAAGTAGATATCAAAACAAAAGAAACCTATTGGTAAAAATAATGTTTATAAGCTTAGTTTTCAAAAATCTAAAACCAAATACTTATCAAATGGGGCCTAAGTTATTCCAAAAGGGATAATTATGAATCTGATAACTAAGTTTCTGATTGTCCTCACCGTTCGATTACTGATTATGTCCTCATAGTACAAAATGAGGTGCCTCGTGTTACCGAAGTACTCTAAGGCCTTAGAAATTGTCGCCTCCATTCCCTCCAAATCAGAGATCAACGATGTCGAATTTATGACAGGTTTGTACTTGGAAAGTGTATCAGCCTGAAAGAAAGTTCAATCAACTATCGCTTAAAGACCTGAGTAACAAAGAAAGAAAATCTAGACAACTATGGCAAGAGGGATGGAGAGGCAAGAGAGGGAAACCTCTTCTAGAGAATGCACATGTGATTTGTGGGTTCCATTCAACAACTTAGCATAACGGTCATACGAATTTGCGAGAACTGAAACAACACGACGTAGTAGGTTTCTTCGGAAGAGAAAAATTGTGGAAACGCCTCTACGGTTGAAGTAGTCTGCTATTTCTTCATGATGCTGCATCAATCCCTACTCAAACAAAATGAAATAAGTTAGCTCTTCCAATCCATCAAGTGAGAGCCCTCAGTTGAACAACTCAAAACAAAGTATTTTGGAGAATGAATACGACTAACATTCCACATGATGAGATGCATTTATGAAGAATATAAATTGCCTTAAAACCCCTCATTATCTAAGGGTGGAGAGGAGGGAGTGTACAAGACATATAATCCTATAGATTCAAAAGACAAGAAGTTGCTCCAATACCCTTCTAAATTTCCAATCCATACTTCGATCATTCAAAAGTTTGATATTAATTTTGAATTCTCAAAGTAAACTATCTTTATGCTATTGTGTAGCAAGATGGGTTTCTTTGCAGTTCTTTGAAATATTTTGACTTGGGAGGAAGAGGATGGTACTTTAGGGTTTAATGTCCTCATGTGGATTTCTGTGAATCTCTTTTAGTGGTTTTCCATTATTTTAATTGTTAACAACCGGAGTCGCTTTTTGTAACCTTACACTTTCTTTGAAATCTTTTGCCGTGTTATTAGTAAGCTTAGTATTAAAGCAAATACTACACAACGCTGCATTTTTTATTCATGGAAAGATTTTTCTAACTATGGCCTTTACTTCCTAAAGCTAATTTTACACTACCCCAATAAAGTATAAAAATTCCGTTGATCAAAATATGTCCATGAATACAGAGTTAGGGGCTGCCACTAACGCCTTTTTGAATGAAACAAATACATCAGTAGTGATGGTTCCAATCAAAAAATGGTTCTAACATGATGACAAAGGAACAAGGTCAGAATAAACAAAAACTTTCAAACGACCAACGACCTAGAACTTCAGGAAGATATTCACTTCCTCAGCTTGAGACATTCAATTACCTGATTAAGCATCCACTTGAAGCCAACTGCTGCAGAACAATGGTTCTTAGAAGCACTACTGAGCCAATCCAAATTGTAAATCCTATCCAGAGTCTGTACGATAGTGGTAATATTTTTTCGCCGGTCCAAAACAGAAAACACCTCTCCATTAGAGCTTACATTAACATGACTGTTCAGAAGACTCTCAAACCATCCACTTCCTGACCTCTGCATCGAAACAATAGCAAAGAATCTTACTGGATTGTTGAAGCATTCGGCCCTGAAGAACACAAAAGTAAGTATTTAGTCGACTTAAACTTTCAAAATCATGAGTAGAAGCATAAATTTCAACTACCTGCTAAAAGTTTTGGGTTTTGGATAATGCACACGAGGAACTTTTGTTAGTCTAATACTTAGCTCTGGACAGTCGGAGATTTGAACCCTCAGGAATCTGGCCTTGGTATGAGTATTTAACTGCTTCACACAGATTGAGCATATATAAACACTACAGACCATTGCAAACATCAAAACTGCCATTCTCAATAACAGAGGAGATTTCTTGGGAGGTTTTAGAATCAGAGTATCCTGAGAAACCATGAAAAAGGAAAAGAATATAGGTTATTGTCTCAATATAATAACTCTAGTATATCCAATTGATGAAATTTTCACAAAAATGTTGAAGAAATCAAGATTAAAATACAGAAACGCAGGAACATTATGATATAAAGTGATGAATAACCCATAGCAGCGAAGCTCATCTACATCTACAGTTTGGTTGGAAACACTTCCATGTGAAAATAATTGCTACAGCAATAATTTTGAAAACAAATCCCAAATGAAAAACAATTAATAGAATGATAACTGTCTCTTATACACATCTAGATGTGTATAAGAGACAGCATAGAAACATGCAAAAAGACTAGCCATCACACTGCAAAAATACGTGACAGTTTGTCAAATACTCTTAAATAACAAAGGGAGTTGCATAAATTAAAGAACAAAAAGAAGACATTTTGAAGGTATATTGTTCAAAACACGAAGAATGGAACTTCTAAACCTCAAAACAACCAAACATTCAAACCATGAAAAACCTAGGAAGGAAAAATCTTTTGAAACCCGGAATCTGCATGAAGAGAAAACAGCAACTCTGCTAAAACCCAAAAGAAAATCGATTTTGAAAGGTAAAGTTGCAGAAAAGGAAGAGAAATAGAGAATGAAGGAGTACCTTGTTGAAGAAACAGACATTTTCCGCCATGGGTATTACAGAAAACAGCTAAAAAAGAAACAGAGGTCAAATTTTAGCACAAAACCGTCAACCCTGTTTGTACACTAAGCCCAGCAGCTGCCGATTTGCTTCAAAAACGGGCGAGAAGGAAACCCAAAGAGAGTGACATTTTGGGTTAAAGATATGAAGAAGCTAAATTTGGGCACGTGATGCGCACAAAACAAGAAGAAAGAAGAAACGAGCTGACGCGTAATTTGATGGGGCTCTGTCTGTTTTTCAAATTCAAAACAAAAATTGAAAATTTGTTAAATACTCTCCGTGCAAGTTCTGCTGTTAGCTAGCGGCGAAATCCTACTAATCTTAAAATCAAGAATTTTGTCGTAGCCCAGACGGCGTAATATGGAAAAGAAGCGATTGACAACTCAAAAAACAAAAGCAGGCAGGCATTTACCAAACATTAAACAAAATGCAGAGCCGCGTCAAAGAATGAAGAAGGTGGGGCAATGCGAGAGGAAAAAAAAAAGACACTACACCTTTATTTTCGTTTAAAATGGACATAAATTAATCATGGAAAGTCTCGGTATTAATTTCTTGTTACAACAGTGATAAATCTGGTCTTAATGTGATTTAATTAATGCAACGAATCCCTTTTTCAAGAAAATTTTAGAAAGGACAGTACAGAGAGGCAGGGGCCTGATTTCTCCAATTATTTAAAACCTCAAGATCATATTTTTATGCTCAATTCTCTAAGTACTGTTCTTTCTTTTCCTGTTTTTTTATGAAATAAATTGGAAGTTGCACCTCATCTTTCTCTCATTTTTTTCCACATAATTTATAGGGTTAAAAATCACTTTAATCCTAGTTTAATTTATTCTTTTAAATTTGGTTGGTAAACTTTTAATATATTTACTTTTAAATTTGTAATAATTTAGCATATGAAAATCATATTAAGAATATCAATTCCTCCAATATATCTCCACAACCACAATAGTCTATTATTGTTCACTTTGGACATCATCTTCGTGATTATGTTTTTTTGTTTCACTCAAAATGCTTTATATCATTCAAGATAATTGTCTACTTCTAGTTACTTGACCAATATGGAACTTTGGTTGCACGCCAATAGAAAATAATATTTTTTTAGGATGAATATAATATTGATATTTAATAAAACTTCTTATACATTTAGATCGATAAATTGGTCAACGGTTAATTTTATTATAAACCATACAATCTTAGTTGTTAAATGATTAAAATTAGAAATTAAATTTGATGAAATTTTTCACGATATAGATTAAATTGTCAAAAAAGTTTGAAAGTATGAGACTAAATTGTTAATTGCATGTTAGATCTAATGAATTTTCACGGCACGGATTAATTCGTCAATAAGTTTGAAAGAAAATTATAATTTGTATCATGCTGAAGATATAAAATATGACTATATTTTCTATCATATATCACCGTGTATTTATTAAAACATATATTATTGATTTACTATGTTGTATTATTGAGATTATTTTATTCATATTGATATAGAAAATACATCATAGATAATCCAACTTTTTATCATTGATATTATTTATATTCATGTAACAATAAAGCATATTGCCAACAAACTAAGTGTTCCCAAGAAACCATGCGATATACTAGGCTAAGAATTATGCTTAGTACCATAATCCTAATGTAGTTGGCCATTAGGCATATATTATACGTGAGCAATAAAGGATGTATAGGTAACCAGTATCATTACAACATCAAATAAATTCAAGATGAGTTGGGCTAATATATAAACCATCAATTACTATAACGACTCGAATTTTTTAGTACTCTGACAAGAGGCATTACGACATAATGCACATTTACATTAAAAACATTTTGACTGTTATAGCAAAAATTTATTAAAACAGGAATGACTATTTCAAATCATTTTATAAAATAAATAAACAATAAATAAAAACATCTAATCGGGGTCCCCTAAAAACATTTACAGAGATTAAATTTTCTATCTGACATTAAATTCTAGTTTCAAATCATTCAAATGACAACAAAAAAAAAAAAAAAAAAAAAAAAAAAAAAACATAGACGGAGCGGAGGCGATTTCTCTTGTTCCCGCATGGTTCTATCACGAGTCTCGTTTGTCACTCGTCGATACCTATCATTGCCTTAAAAACATAAAGGAAGAAAGGTTGACTAAGAAATACTCAGTAAGTAACCCGCTACTAGGTCCTCTAGGTAACCTATTAACTAGTCTATCTAGGCATCGATGTACACACATCATATCAATTGTGGTGATCTCGAAGGGTCACATATCAGTTAAAAATGTAATCTCGAAGGAACACGCATCAGTCATAAATGTGATCCCGAAGGAACAAGCATCAGTCATAGTGTGTATCCCGAAGGTACATAAATCAACCATACCGTGAACCTGAAGAAACACGCGTCAATCATAGTGTTTATCCCGAAGATACACAAATCGGTCATAATGTAAACCCGAAGGAACATACATCAGCCATAATGTGTAACCCGAAGGTACACAAATCAGTCGTAATATGAACTCGAAGGAACGCGCATCAATCATAATGTGTAACCCGAAGGTAAATAAATCAGTCGTAACGTGAACTCGAAGGAACACGCATCAGTCATAGTGTGTATCCCGAAGGTACACGAATCAGTCGTAACGTGAACCCGAAAGAACACGCATCAGTCATAATGTGTAACCTAAAGGTACACAAATCAATCGTAACGTGAACTCAAAGAAACATGCATCAGTCATAATGTGTAACCTGAAGGTACACAAATCAATCGTAACGTGAACTNGTGAACTCAAAGAAACATGCATCAGTCATAATGTGTAACCTGAAGGTACACAAATCAATCGTAACGTGAACTCAAAGAAACATGCATCAGTCATAGTTTGTAACCCTAAGGTACACGATCAGTCATAAATATGCACATACACAATCATATGTTTACACCTGCCTAGGTAAGAAATAACTGGGTAACTTAGCATGCATCAATTTTCATATAACTCCTAAGTTATATTTACAATCGTGTATCTTAAGGATAAAATAACCAGTATATTCTCAGTCAACTGTACATATCACTAAATCATGCAGTTTAATCAGTCAGAAAAATTAACAGTCCAAACAGTCTAGAATAATCAGTCCAGTTAGTCTTATCAGTCTCAAGAAAGCAGTCTAAGTAGTCTAAAGTAAACAGTCCAAGTGGTAGGAATGACTATTCCGAAAGCAAACCAATAGAAAGACACTTACCTCAGATTGAAAGTCCAAAATTAATTCAAGAAATTAATTTCCAACAGAAACTTGAATTAATGTTCCAAACACTTTGTTTGCTCCAAATTTATTCCAAACTTCACTCAAATATTCAAATCTACACATCATAATTTAGGATTTAAAATCCAATTTTCAACATTTATAACTAATCTAGAAAGATTCCATAGTCTTAATACTTACCAAATTAAAATCCAGCGAGTGGCAGTGGTCGGCTGACGCACAAGGGTGAACGACTAAAAAAAATGTGAAAGTAACATATTTCCTTTTGGAATATGACACTTTATCTAATTAGGAAATCTATTTTTTAGTAAATCAATAATTAAAGTATTAGATAGAATAGATTTTCTTTTTTAATAAGACATTTTCTCTAATTAGGAAATCCATATTTTAATTAATTAGAAAATCTATAATCTAATTAATTTGAGAGTTCATATTCTATTGAATTAGAAATTTCACAACCTAACTAAATTAGAAATTTCATAATCTAATTAATTTAAATTAAATCTAAATTTCTTTGATCAACTCAGTTTAAATTAATTATCTTCTCTAATTTGGATCTAAACTCTAAAATTAAAGAAGAAAAAAATTAAAACCACAATTCCCCTTTTCCTACTTAAATTTCAATCTCCTTTTAGTTTTCAAAATCCTAATTCTTTTCCTTTTCTTTATTTTCAAATATTTATCCAAAACAATTCAAAAATTCCAAATCTCTTATCAAATTAGTCTCAAACCAATTAACTTCTCCAATTAACTTAATATGGCTCCAAAGCCAAAATTAAAAGGAACATACAATCCAATAGTTTAGATAAATTATATCTTTCGAAAAATTTAATCGATTTAAAAATCACATTTTCTCCAAAATAAATTAATCCAATTTTTCCTTAAATTGAATCAAAATTCAAGTTCTTTACAAATAACTTTTAAATTAATGATATTGTTTCCCAAATTAAATTTATAGCCTTAATTTATCTAAAATGACGTCTAAATATTTGAAGATAATTTAAAGAAAAATATATGAAAAATTGAAGTGTTACAATTACTATTTCAAAGAAGAATGATTTGGTTCTCCATTTGTTGAGTCAGAATAGTATTATAAAGGATGTATAACTAAGAGAACAGCGTACAGAGGTTGTAGTGAGCGTTATAGTAGAACGAGTCATAAGAACCAAATTAGTTTTTGCATAGACTTAAATCTTGAGTTGAACTAAACATATCCATCAAGTTTTATTTAAGGAGTGGGCTGATCTGCAATTCCAAACTAACAATAATAAATTAATATCATATAAACAGCTTGAATGAAATGTCATTCATAGCATTAAACACAATTGTCATTTTAATTTTAGTAATAGTGGTGTTGATTGGAAGAAAAAACTAGAAAAGTTTGAACACTTACTATCATTATTCATAATGAGTGTGCCAACACTAACACACAACATCCTTCTCTCTCAAGCAACTCTTCTAACCATCATTCCTCATGCTTTTGAGTGCTTCACAAAATACCTAATTTTCTTTAATATCTTCTCTTAAATAAGGTTTAATTTTTTTATGTATCCTAAATAAAAATTATAATTACTAATTATTCATTTTTTATTTTACATCTTTTTGTTTTTTAATTCACTCAATTATTCAATCATAATTTATCACGTGATAAATTTTCTCAATTCCTCTTTTTTTAAAATATTTTTTTCTCTATATATTATAGTTGGATTGAGATTAAAAAAGTAAATGCAACATAGAAGAGAAGACCCTAAAATATTTCTCTTCTTATAAAAAAAATAGATTGATGAACCATAAGTGTGATATTTTAAGAAAGTATTCAAAACAAAATGATTAGTTTTGTTGAGTTGATTAGACCAGCCAGTTCAAATCTTCTTTAATTTGTAAAACTTTGATTTTTCTATATAAAAATAAATAAATAAAACCACTTTTAGGAAAAATAGTTTATTTGATAAACTTTAACTGAATTTCTTGAAGCTTAATTTTTGAGAAATGGCCGTGGCCCCTCGTTTAATTTGGACCATTTTCTCCTTGGAATTCGGAACTTTTCCTAACATCTTAACCCATAGAATTTGACTCGCTTTTAGTGTATAAATATTTTTGGACAAATTGCAAAAACTATCCTTAAAAGTAAAGTATAGTGGTGATTGTAATTTAATCTCTAAATTTTTAATTTTAAAACTTAAATCCTCCAATTTTTAAAATAGTAAAATGTATACCTTTGATTAAAAAATTTTCCTTTTTTTTTCTCTTCTCTTCTTTTTTCTTCATAGCTTTCCGGCTAAGGTCATCGTAAATCCAAACCCTCTGCGTCCACCAACCATTATCAATTTTTCAATCATACCTATTTCTCGATCACACTCCTTTTTTTCTCAATTTCCATTGAAAAAAATCACATTTTTACGCTACCCACCGACCCGATTTAAAAATCTCTCTTCACTTCACAATCTTTGTTCAATTCAATTTTTTCTTTCTTGGGTTTTGTTTGATTTTTTATTTTTCAAAATTGATTTGCTGAGAAAATTCAAAATGCTAATAAGAAAAATAATAAATCAAATTGAAGATGATTTTTGTGCTACAAAGTTTTGATCGACTGAGATTGATGCTTTCAATAAGAATTTCTCTACTCTTGTGGGCACCTGCGGCTTCAGCAATGTGTATTTTGCTTGGACATATTTTTTTAGTACAATATGTCGGGCAGGAAGCTTTTTAACTTCCGCTCTTCCTTTCTATTATATGTTGAATAAAAAAATAGAATATATAACTTTAAAGTCAACGATACAAACTTTATACCAATTAATCATCTTCATATTATTTTGAACTTTTAATTTAAAAAAAAAATAATATGTATCAATTATCATTCAAATAGGTCCATTTAAACTTTAATCTTTAAACGTTCGGAGTATATTTTCTCTCTTGAAGCTAGAAAATTCACATTTGAATTATTGAATCCTTCTGTTGCGTTATTAATTAAAAAAAAGTATAAAGTTCAAAGTCTATGAATGACATAATGAAACAACCATCAATCTAATTGAACTTTTCCACGTAAAGGATTATGATATACTAATACTTATATCGAAGAAAAATGATGACAGATGTGACATGATTTTTCTTTTTTTTATTCAGCCTTGGCCAATTTGTCACATCAATACATTGTTTTTCAATTTCAAATTTAAACTAGAATGTATATCAGCTTGTGGGTCAAAACGAATGGATTAACTTTTCATTTTTCTGAATAAATAGATAAAGATTATATACCAATAAGTAAATATTGAATTTTTAATAAATCATCTCATCACAATTCTTTAAAATTATTTTAATTAAGTGGACTTATTCATAAAAAGCCCAATATGTTGTATAGCTAAAGTCTCATCTAATAATCTTTTGGTTTTTTATGTTCATTTTTTAAAAATTTGTTGTGAATTTGAGGTTTAACGAAAATACGAAGGTCAATAAAATATATTATTAAACTAAATATAATATAATATAATAATAATATATAATATATAATAAAGTAAATAAATATCAAAATAAATCAAGCATAATATTATAAAATAAAATAATAAGATATAAAATTTATGAAAATAGAAAATATGAAAATTGAATTCTCCAATCATTTCTTTTATTTTCTCACCAATTGTGCAATAATAAGATCCACCAAATATCACTATTTATAGGCAATTTGACAAGTAGGAGGTGGAATGAATTGGACGCTAATGATGAGTCTTGATAAAGCACTTGAACTTTATGTAGAATGGCACATGGTGGTGATAGAAGAATTACACATGCTCTTTTAGGACACTAATCATGGGTACTAATGAGCATCTATTTTATTATAATATTTACAATACTCTCCCTTAGATACCCATTATATATATGAAATATGTTTCATTAAAACCTTACTAGGAAAAACCCTAGTGAAGGAAAATGAGTACATATTTCATATAATATATACTTTTAAAAGAATACAATATATTGACTCCCCATCATGAAAAACATCACTTAAGATCTCTAAGTCGCCGCATTCCAATGTTGTCCTAATTTTTCAAATGTTGCGATTGGTAATGATTTCGTAAATAAGTCTGTCAAGTTATCTTTCGAACAAATTTGTTATATAGTAATGTCGTCATTTTCTTCAAGATCATGAGTGTAAAAAAGCTTTTGTGAAATATGTTGTGTTCAATCTCCTTTAATATATCCTCCTTTGATTTGAGATATGCATGTTGTGTTATCTTCGTATAATATCTTTTGAGGATTTTTATTAGAAGACAAACCATATATTTCACGAATAAGCTGAGTCATTGATCTTAGTCATATACATTATTGACTAACCTCGTGAATCGAGAGAATTTCAATATGATTTGAGGAAGTAGTCGTTATGGTATGTTTCACTGACCGTCATGATATAGCAGTTCTCCATATGTGAATAGATAACCTATTTGAGATCTAGTTTTGTGTGAATCAGATAAATATCCCGAATCTGCAAAACTAACTAGATCAAAATTTGATTTATTTGAATAAAACAAACCCATTCAATCGTTCCTTGAAGATAACGGAGTATATGCTTAATTTCATTCCATTGTCTTTTTGTTAGAGAAGAATTATATCTTCCTAATAAATTTATTGAAAATGCAATATCTAGTCTTGTATTATTAGCAAGATACATAACCAATTGCACTAAGATATGATACTTCCGGACCAAGAAGTTCTTCATTATTATCTCAAGGTCGAAATATATCTTTCTCCACATCTAGTGAACGAACTTCCATGGGAATGTTCAATGGATGTGCTTTGTCCATATAAAAAAATTTTAAAAAAAATTCTGTATAATCGACTGATGAACAAATATCTCATCTGCTATATGCTCAATTTATAAGCCAAGAATTTTTTTTTTTTTTTTTTTTTGAGATCTTTCATCTCAAATTCTTTTTTAAGATAATTTATTTCCTTTTAAAGCTCTTCAGGAGTTCCAATATATTTAAATCATCAACATATACAATTATAATAACAAATCATGATTGTGTTTTCTTTATAATAATACATGGACTTGGATTATTTTCATATCCTTCTTTCAACAAATATCCACTCAAGTAATTGTACCACATTCGTCCTGATTGTTTCAATCTATATAGCGATCTCTATAACTTTATTGATTACAATTCCCGGGAATTTGATTTATATATTTCAGGTACCTTCCTTTTGGGATTCTCATATAAATATCATTATCAAGAGATCCATATAAATATATTATGACTACATCCATAAGATGCAAATTTTCATACACGGTCAGACCAATTAAATATCTCAATGTAATTGCATCCACCACTAGATAATATGTCTCCTTATAATCAATACTCATATCATTATCAAAAGATCTATATAAATATGTTATGACTACATCCATAAGACGTTTGTCCAAATTTTCATATACAGTCAGACCAATTAAATATCTTAATGTAATTGCATCCACCACCGGATAATGTCTCCTTATAATCAATACTAAGTTTTTGTGAAAAACCTTATGCAACTAGTCTTGCTTTATATCTTGTGACCACATTATTTTCATTTCTTTTTCTCACAAATACTCATTTATATCCCATAGGTTTGACATCCTCTAGTGTTTGGATTACTGGTCTAAAAACCTGTCGTTTTGAAAGTGAGTTTAATTCTGTCTCGATTACTTCTTTCCACTGAAATCAATCTTTTCTCTGTCGACATTCTTAAACAGATTTTAGTTCAAAATCCTTATTTTCAAATATAATATCAAAAGCAACATTATACGCAAAAATATTGTTAATAACTACATGAGTTCGGTTCCATCTTTTTTCTGTCATGACATAGTTTATTGAAATCTCATTATTATCTTCAAGTATTTCACCTTCCTCACTAGTCATTTCGAGGATTGTTCATGGGTATTTACATCCTTAACCAAGTCTTCAACTGAGTCTTCTTGACTATTTATTGTTTTTCTTTTTCGAGGATTTTTATCTTTGGAACCCACTAGTTTACCATCTGGCGTGTTCCAGACTCATTAATGACAACTTGTTGTGTTGGCATATCATTTTTCGATAAAAAATTTGCAGCTAATATAATGTGATTTAGTTACTTTTTTTGCATCTATAAATACATCTGATAATTGTTTTGCTATATTTTGCAAATGAATTATCTTTTGAAGTTCGAGTTCACATTGATCAGTATGGGGATTTAAATGAGACAATAACGATGTATTTCATGTAATTTCTGTTCCAACTTTTTAATTCCTCTCCCTAATGTTAGAAATTTTGTCTCATTAAAATGACAATCAGTAAATAATGCAGTAAAGGCATCACCCCTTCAGAGGTCCAAGATATTTGATAATTAATGGGGAATCATATCCAAAATATGTTCCTAACCTCCTTAGATGACCTATCTTAATGCGCTGTGGTGGAGCAATTTGAACATATATTGCACATCCAAAAATTCTCATATGGGATATATTGGGCTTATGCGTACAAGTGACGTTGCAAAATAACATGTCCTCAGATGTAGGAAGCTTAGCTCTCATAAGCAATGGTCTAGCAATTAACTGCAAACTTTTTATGAATGAATCTGCTAAACCATTTTGTGTATGAACATGAACTACAGGATGTTCAACACTTATCCCTATTGGCATACAATAATTATCAAAAACTTAGGATGTAAATTCACCAACATTATAAAGAAGAATGGTCTTAATTGTATAATCAGAAAATTGTGCTCTTAACTTAATATTTAAGCAAGTAAATGAAAGATTTCAACTTGGTAATAAGCACACATGTGACCATCTGTTGGATGCGTCTCTTAGTACCATAAAATATCTAAATGGTCCACTTGGTGGGTTAATGGGTCTACATATATCATTATGAATTCGTTCTAAAAATGTAAGTGATTTAGTCCCCACTTTAGTTAGTGATGGTCTAATTATCAATTTTCCTTGAAAGCAAGCATCACATGATAATTCATTAGATTGAAGAATATTCTGGCTCTTCAATAGATGTCCATTTGAATTTTCAATAATTCTCCTCATCATTATAGACCCTGGACGACCTAATCTGTCATGTCAAATTATAAATATGTCTGGATTCATGAACTTCAAGTTCATTGTTGCATATATTTTAATTACTCGTATATGAGTATAATATAATCCAGAAGATAATACAGGCAACTCTTCCCAATATACGTTTTTTATTTGAGACAATAGATAAGATATATAGATATGTCATATTATTTTTACTACGAGTCTCAATATGATAACCATTGCAACGTATATCTTTAAAACTAAGTAGATTTCTTTGATTGACATTGTCAATTGTAAATTTTGTTCCTCTAGGAAAAATAATATTTGTTTTTTCCAAAGCCTTCAATCAGGTTCTTAGAACTTCATAACGTATTGACTTTTGCTTTTAGTATTGTCAATTTAGAAAAATATTTTAGTTGTAAGTATTGTATGTGTAGTTGCACTATCTACCAGATATAGATCTTCTTTACTCATTTTTTAATCACCCAACATATGAAAATGATACAAGTTTCTTCATTAAAAGAAAATAATTACAATAAGAAAAACAACATTTGGAAGATACAAAGGTTAACATCTACTAAGAGCAAAAAAACATGGAGATGAAAAAACAATATTAAGTCTAGATATTTTCAAAGTCAAATGAAACACTTGATGTTACATCAATTCTATCAATTTTCTCTTCAGGAGATTTAAAGAAGTTCACCACATCCAAATTTGTCATATGATATAGGTCAAATATATCATTATCCTGGTATGCAAAATTTACTTCTACGTTTTTCTCTTTTTCCTTCAGGGAGACTTGATAGAGATCAACTAAGTGTTTTGACATACGACAGGTACGTGACCAATGCTCAGTCATTCTGCATCAGAAGTATTTATTTTCAACACTTTTTGAACTCTTATCTCGTGGAGATTTTCCTTTGTGATCATCATTTTGTGCAGTTCTTTTGAAATTTGAATGATTAGAATGACCACCACAAAAATAATTATTATTTCTTCCTTTGCCACGGCCACAACCTCGACCATGACTGCGACCTCAACCACGATTATTATTAAAATTCACAACATTCACTTCAAGAAATGGTGTCGTTCCGATTGGTCGAGATTCATGATTTTTCATTAATAACTCGTTATTTTGTTCAGCCACGAGAAGACATGAAATTACTTTAGAATACTATTTAAAACTTTTCTTTCGATATTGCTATTGCAGGAGCATATTCGAGACATGAAATGTAGAAATGTCTTCTCTAATATATCAGCATCAGTAATTTTCTCTCCGCATAATAACAATTTTAAACTAATTTTAAATAATGCAGAGTTGTAATCACTTACTGATTTGAAATCTTATAGTCTTAACTACATCCACTCATAACGAACTTTAGGAAGAATAAATGTTTTTTTATGATCATATCTCTCTTCCAAATTTTTCACGAGATATGATGATCTTTTATTGTAAGATACTCCATTTTCAATCCCTCATGGAGATGACGACGAAGGAAAATCATAGCTTTTGCTTTATCGTATTTTCTTCTTTAATAGTCTCTCCAAGATTCATAGCATCCAAGTAGATTTCGACATCGAGGACCCATAACAAATAATTATTGTTGTTTATATCAAGGGTAGCAAAATCTAATTTTGTGAGATTTGTCATAGCAACACTATCATAAAATATTGTATTTATGTTAAAAATTTAATCAATATTAAATATGCAAAATAACATTCAATTTATCGATTATAACGAAAAGGAAAAAACCGACATACCTTTAGGACCTATCTTTAGGGGGGAAACGACAGTAGCTCATACTGATAACATGATGTGAATTTGAGAATCACAACGGAAACACAAATGCCAATAATAAAATAAATATAATATAATATAATAATAATAATAATAATAAAGTAAATAAATATCAAAATAAATAAAGCATAATATAAAATAAAATAACAAGTTTATGTAAATAGAAAATATGAAAATTTAAAATTCTCCATTTTGTTCTTTTCTCACCAATTGTGCAATATCAAGATTCACCAAATGTCATTATTTATTTTCCCCCATTTTTTAGGATACTAATCAATAATCATGGGTACTAATTGGCTATTTTATTATAATATTTACAATAAAAGTCATGTTTATTTTCCCCCATTTTTCTTTATCATCATTTTATTTATTCTAAATAAACATTTAAATTTTTACTCAAATTTCAAACATCAAAATTATTTTTGATTTGAAACCCATTAAAAGTAGACAACATTATAAAGAAATTAAGGGATAGAAGTAATGTTTATTAGCTAAAATTTCAAAACTCAAACGCACAAAAAGAATGTATAGTTATTACAATAGATTGGACTTAAATATTAAAAGGAAAAATTGTTAAAGTGTTGATGCAATATTAAATTTACCTATTCACCCATTAATTTAAGATTTTAACTCAATTTAGTGATTTAACAAAAACAAAGGAAAGATGTTAGAAGTAAGGATGTTAATTAGTTAGGCTTCCTTTGATAACCATTTTGTTTTGAGATTTTTTAAATATAAAAAATATTTACAATTTATAGTAAAAAATTCTAAAAATATAAACACTTTTAGAACTTATACTTTTATAACAAAATGTAAATATTTTTTGGATTTTTTATTTATAAGAATTTTTCTTTTATATTTTTGAAGATTAAGCTTATTTGCTCTTAATTTTTTACAATAAATTTGCATCTTTTTTCTAATATGAGAGTTTGAGTTCTTAACTAAATTCAGAAAATAAAAAGATAACTATTTGGATCCCGTTTGGTAACCATTTGATTTTTTATTTTTTGTTTTTAAAAAATTAAATCTATAGACATTACTTCCACTCTCAAATTTCTTCTTTTATTATCCTACTTTTTACCAATGGTTTAAAAAACCAAGCTAAATTTTGAAACATAAAAAAATAGCTTTTAGAATTTTGTTTTTGTTTTTAGAATTCGGCCAAGAATTCAATCATTATACTTAAAAAATATGCAAATCATTGTAAGAAATAGGAAAGAAATAAACTCAATTTTCAAAAACCAAAAACCAAAAGTGAAATGGTTATCATACGGGCCTTGATTTTTGGTTTTTTGTTTTTGAAAATTAAACCTATAAACATTTGTTCCACTCTAAATTTCTTGATTTTTTTATCTTACTTTTTACCCATGATATCAAAAATCAAGTCAAATGTTGGAAACCAAAAAAGTAAGTTTTAAAAATTTGCCTTTTTTTTATTTGACTAAGAACGTATATTAAAAAATATGTAAATTATTGTAAAAAATAAAAGAGAAATGGACTTAATTTTAAAAAAATAAGAAAAAAGAAAACGAAGTAATTATCCAACAAAATCTCAATATAGACAAAGTGCCTTAAAATTGAAGATTTGATGATGAAGACAATTGGAAGGCAGGTGATGAAAACGTGCATCCCACGCTGATATGATCACCAAACGTAAATAAATAATAAAAGTAGAAAACCCTTTGCCTTCTCTCCTCACTATTGAATTATTATAAAGTTTTAATTTCCAAAAGAAATAGAATGAAGAAGAGAGATGCAATTGAATAAATATGTCAATATTATATGGAAATGACATATGGGTTGCAATACAATAATTATTTTTAAATTAACGTGTCTTTGGAGAATCTTAGAGGGCGGCCTTTCTTCTCTGTATGTACACTTTTGTTTTATTCCCTCTTTACCTTTTTTGCTTCAACCAGATCATAAATATGGTCTCCTCTCACTAAATTTGCCCCCACCACTTACTTTTTATATTTATATAAGAGGGAGATCTAGACTTATCTATTTATTATTTTAACTATTAAGTTTTATTTTAAAAAATGAAAAATAAAAAAAAAAAATTATTTATCCAAAATAGCAAAATTTTAATTTCTTTGATAAAAACTAATAGAGACTGGTAAAAGTCTATCAATGATTGAAACTGATAAAAGCTAAGAGAAGTCTATTAATGTTTTTTTTTTTATTATTATTATTTCTGTAAATAGTTTGACATATTTCTATATGTGAAAATTTTCTTATTAAAAAAACTAAGATATAAAAGTTGGTTACACTACCCACTATTTTCTTCCTCATCATTTTTCACCTTTTTCTCTCCTTTCCTAACTGCAGTTTACAATTTTAAGTTAATGACTTTTTCCTGATCCTACCATAAGATTAAATAAGAAGAGAAAATGGATTGAATTGACATTGTTCCAATGGTTAGGGCATATATCTTAAACCAAAGATAAAATAGTCCCTCACACTGCTGTATTAAACAAAATATCATATCTTTTGAGGATGTTTGATATAAGATTTTAATTAGTCCAGCATAAAAAAATGTCAATTCTTCTGGGTAAGATTTTTGTTTCTGTTTAGTAATAATCCTCCCTTTAAATTTGGAGTAAATAGTACCCCGTTTTATTTATTTGTAGGTTTGTGATTAACATGAATAAACTTTAGTATGTCATCATGTTCTTATCTATGGAAGTCCCACGAATAAAGTCTCTTTTGTCTTTAAATTCAAACGGTAAGCTATGATAATTCGTTGGAGGAGAACATGTAAAATCTCTAAATAATTATTTTAACGTTTGATAAGGTTTTTAGTTTCTCATTTTTTTAAAATTAAACTTATTTTCTCTCCATCTCTGATACTAGTTTTCATCTAACTTCAAAAAATAAAAATAACTTAAGAAACCATTATAGCTTAATTTTGATAGAAATAGATAATATAATAAAATATTTATATGTTTAGCTTAAAAAAACAAAAAAACAAAAACCAAATAGTTATCAAACATAACTATAATTTTTAAATTTTGGTTTAAAAAATGAGAATGGTCTCCATCTACCAGGTGGTTCATCTACATTTGATAAAAAAAATCAAAATGTTCATCGTCTACATTTGGCAAAGTTGAACAAATAGTTATCAAATGTTTTGCCAAGTGTTCATTTTTACCAAACGGCTTAAAAACCATTTAAACCTTGTAGTTAAAGAACAATTTAAATCAAAGAAGATAAAATTTTGGTTTAAAAACTCAAAAATGTTCTATAAACGCTAAGAACTAAAAATCAAATGTTCTTTAACTAAAAACCAAACTTTAATTTTTTTGACTTAATTTTAAAAACTAAAAATTAATCGTTTGTCAAAATTATAGTAAAAAAGGTCAATAACAAACATAGCTTATGAAATCAGAAAATGAAAAATAAATCAAAATTCACTTTTATTGGATACAAAAATTCCATTGACATCCTCCTTTATGTAGAAAAACAAGAAATAGGAAAATCCATAAATTCATGAAACTATGTCTAGGTGTGATGTAGCATAATAATAACAAAAAGTACAACATATATCATATGAAGAGAAAATAGATACAGCAGCTACATAGAAATGCTTGATAATAATAGAGATGTACGACAAGTTGTTAACAAAAGAAACTATACCGAGTAGAAATAATTCACTATCCATATTCAGGTAGTTTCTTCATTTTCGTGATATTGGTATCAACTATATCAAGAAAATATAAATATCAATATCCAACAACGTACTACAAATTATCACTATGGTTTAAATATTGAATAAACAAAATATCAAATTTACTTGTACAAATCTTGTTCCCACAAATTAAGTATATATATATTAAAGAATAAAAAACATCTACTTTACAGTTAATGCGATTATAATCCATTCTTATGCACATTCATATCTTAGTAACATATTCCCGAAAGTAACGTATTTCCGAACTGCTCGATTACACATCCACCAACCCCATACATATAATGAGAGAACACGAGGAATGATGGACGTTATATATACATTGGAGCTCTGGCCATATACAAATATGGTATACAAGTATTTTACACAATGAATGAAATAATGTTGGGCAAATAATAAACAAATGAACCCCACCATAAAGCTACGACTTTTACAAACCAACTCATGCAAATATTTGCTGTATGACCATCTCTGCATTTCCATTATACTGTGCAAGAAGATGAATGGCATCAGCCCTGGGCAAGGCAAGAAACTCCTGTATCCATGCACAACAATTTCGCATCACAAATATGGAGAACCTAGAACAGGACTATAGAAAACCGCATTTTCTACCAAACATAATTTGTAAGAGCACAGTGAAAATAAAACAAAGCATTCAGGAGATGATAGAAGCTCATCTTTTCAAGTTGAAAATACTTACCATGACCTTAAGTATTGCATTTTCGTCACATGCATCTCTAGATGACGCTTGTGTAGGACTGCTACCATCTTCTGACGTTCTTGCACCAGAAGATTTTGTGACTTGGGAAGAACCATGGCTGCAACTATCTGAATTTGATTTTAATAGCCCAGTGGTAGTGGAAAGCAAAGGCGGATTGACTTCCTTCAACAAATCAATCTTTAAAAGACTTTCAAACCGATCCTTGCACATTTGAAGTTTAAACCATTCACTATGAGAGTGAAGTGTGGCTCTCATCAACTTCATTAGTTGTGGCTCTTCGATTCCAAGTCTCCTACCAAAAGCAACCTGACGAAAATGTAAATTTTTTTTGTCATATTGCTGCATATTTGCAGAGCAGTGTATATTGTTCTCCTTGTAGAGAAAATTATGGATGTTACGATTTATCCCCCTATTAATATTGTAATACCATGATCACATTCTTTTACCTTCTCCCCTTAATGACTATCTTATATTATATTTAGGAAGTACGTAATAGAAATAGGGGCCATATGGATTGTGGTCTACAAATGGGAGCATTTAATAAACAAGAAAAATAAACATGTACGATGTATCTAAAAACTGTTTAAAATCTAAATAATTAGTATTTGGTTGTTGAAAGTCCAAAAATTGCTTTCAACGTACAGCTACAATGCCTAGGCCCAATATTAGTGTGATGCCAACTCATCCATGCGTCCCTTCACCTCAAAGCCTACAAAGATCTTCTCCTTATTCTCCCCTCTTCAACCTTGAGCGTCCGGTTTGAGTTAGAAGAGAAGAAAGGAAAAGGATAGCTCCAGATGGGAAATTGGAAAGGAGATTCTAAAAGCAGTTAGACAGACTATGCTACCTAGATGACCTTGGTATCTTTGCCCAGTCTTTCTTGGGAACCAACCAAATAAAAATGTGAGTGAGGACGATCCAAATATTTATGGTACACTGGACGAAGTTCTGAAACATCCTTGATAGATCTCGTTTAGCTAAATTCCAATTTCCAAGTTTGATGCTTTTTTTCACTTTTGGTTCACAGCCTATAAGAGCCTTTTCTTACTAACCTCTCTTTACCAATGGATACATGCATGCACCTTCTCTCACTTAGGTAATCCTAACCATTTTCATTTTAGTCAACTAATCATTTGAGAGACCAACTTATTTGAATCAAAGAAATACTTCTTGAACCTACAATCGAAATAATTTCAATTTATTTCAGAACTCAAATTCGTAATCAAACAGAGGATAACAAAAAGGAGAGGATAGATCCCCAACAGACCAAGGGGATTTCTAGAAAGCATCCCAATTGGCAAACATATGAACAAAAGGGTAATTACAGTACTCAATTGAAAATTTGAAATAGAACACCAGCTAGAAGCAGACTAACAAGAAAGTCTCTTGGCTGGTTTCTTCCCCTTAGAATGTTCTCTTATTTCTTCTTTCAAACCAGATTCTTTCTAATAGAAATAATTTTGATTAAAATACTGTTCATGGAAACATCCTGACGCTGACTCCAAATGACCCATCGTCAATAAGAGAACATACTACTAGCCTGCTTGTAAGGGTCAGATCCAGAGGTATCAGCAATAGAAATGGTTGAATATTTGTACCTCAAATCGTAATCTATATTGAAGAGTACTTTTTCAGCTAGGATAGATATGCCAGCATATACAATTTTTGGGCCTAACCATATACAAGATAGTGGCCTCCACAATTTTCAGGCCAATGTCTCCCCCCCAAAGTTAAATCATAAATCATAAATTGGGGGTAGGGTGGGTTTCATTATTAGTAAGTTACTCCATACCTGAAGAGAATTAGCAAGAGCATTTATAGGGAAGCCTTTCCCAAGAATATCTTCATTGGGTACGAGCAAAGCCAATAAAGTCTCCTTTAATTGCTTCAACAAGGAAGGATCATTAGTCGCTAATGGGCCTAAGTGAGTGCATGCGACCCTCAAAGCACTGGAATAATCACCAGAACTAACCAGCTTCAAAAATTCAACCTGAAGCCATAGCAACAACAAATAAATTTCAAAGGAATATGCACTCATTCTCATCAGACAGCAGACTCATGTAAACTTCCATGATCCATCAATAGCGACT
This sequence comes from Benincasa hispida, assembly GCF_009727055.1. NCBI lineage: Eukaryota > Viridiplantae > Streptophyta > Magnoliopsida > Cucurbitales > Cucurbitaceae > Benincasa > Benincasa hispida. The sequence continues at coordinate 39,315,260 of NC_052351.1, read as the reverse complement.
AGTAAGAATAATGAGTATAAAAAGAAAACTCACGCTTGACCTTGTTACAATCAATTTACCTGCTTAAGTTGGAATAGGAGAATAGGATTTTGTGCAAAAAAGTAGGGATCCACCGCATTAATTTCTTCCACAACCTCTGCAGCCAACCTTTTACTTGCCAGTTCTCTAATGCCCAAGACAATCTCATATTTATCCTCCTTGCCAGTAGACTCTAATGGTAAATGTTTTTCAAGGTTCTGCAAAACACAGTTCAGTCAGATTGTTTCATCAGATGGAATAAAGTATTAGTTATGGACGTACCTGTTGTTCCTTAGATATGGTTGTACCAGACACTGTTGTAGAGCTAAGTTCTTGTTTACCGAACCCACAGTAAGAGATGTCATGAAGTTCACCATCATCGTGTCTTCCTCTCCATCTCTTTCGCTTGCTCCTTTCTACAATTCCACGATTCTTGTTCACTTGTAATGTTCTTGAATTTCCCACATGAATTGAATCGCTAGTGCTGCAATCTTCTCGATTGGAGATCGGCTCCAATGCATATCGTAATTCAATATCAGTACCTTGTGAACTGGCCACATCAGCAACATTTTCAGGAGAACTGTCCACACGGGAATTGCTGACAGAAATTTCACCATCCGAAAGTTTACTGGTTGCATAGTCAACTTCAAAAGAACAATTCCTCGATGAACAATACTCCAGCTCTGCTTGATTAACTTTCGATGAACCAGAGAAATTCTGCATCCCTAATTATCAATAAATGACATACATGTTTAAAAGGCATACAAACTTATTGATTTTAAAAAAACCAAAAAAATAATAATAATAATAATAACAAAAAAAATTAATAATAAAAAATAACAAAAGTTCGAGTTTCACCAGAGAGGGCTCCATGACCAGAATCCACAATTCCTCTGTAGATACAATACTCACGAACAAGCTCATCAAGTACAGAAAGGTCCAATTTCATCCGGCACAACTCATTCTGCGAAATGAATGTGAACACTCATAATCAATGAGACCATCATGTGAAGAATATTTTACTTGGTGAGATGATGGAATTGATGGTCATAATCACAAAAACTTCAAGAGCATGATGTGCATACTAATATTTTCAACTCATTCTGCGAAATGAATGTGAACACTCATAATCAATGAGACCATCATGTGAAGAATATTTTACTTGGTGAGATGATGGAATTGATGGTCATAATCACAAAAACTTCAAGAGCATGATGTGCATACTAATATTTAAGTAATCATAGAAAAGGTAAATTTCAGTACACCAGAATAGATAGAACCATTCTGCATGTTTGAGAAAATCAAGAGATGAGGAGTAAGGATTCTACTGTCGGTAAATTTCAGCAAAATTTTCAAATGAACTAAATTTTCAGAACAAACAACAATCTGCCTCCAAAAATATAACGGAATTACATTTACATACACTAAATTTACTATGGTCTTGCTCTTGCCTTACATTTCTCAATGTTCCCACTCCCATCAAACTTATATTCCAATATGAAGAACAATTTCTATTCACCAATCCATGAAGTTGGTGTCACTTCATCTGTGGCCCATGCTAGTATCAATTATAATCACGACATCCAATAAAGTTCTGGTTCACAATGTCTAATACAAACACAAAACAGTGTAGAGTAGTTTGATCACCTATACCCAAGGATTTGCATAAGATGAATCTAATAACAGTAAAACATAGACCAGAAAGGATAAAATTAAGAATCTCCATAGAGATGCTAACCTGGAATGCATGAAACAAATCACCTTTGGTGAATCTCAAGCTATCAATTGCCCCCTGCCTTGTTAGCTCTACAGCATGTGCAAGAGCTTGAATGTCCACCTACACTCACATTAAGCACAAAAAATAAGACGTGAAGAAAATAAGACTCCTGAAAGCTAGTAACCATACACGTGCAAATAGGGGCCAACTATCACATTGCACCACATGTCACGGGATCAATCCCAAGATGGAATTTTTCACCCTTTTACCCTGTGCGGCTTAAGGAGGTTGTCCTACAAGAACTTGCCTGAAACACCCACAGCACACTCAAAGTCACGATAGCCAAAAGGCATCTAAACCTCACACTCATACTTGATCTCGGCTAGAGAGGAGAAGAAGAGGAACACATGCACTTGGTGGAAATATAACACTTTATTGATAAGTACTACAAAAAACACACTTCACATATCTAATGTCATATGCTTTGAGATTTAAGGGTCTTTTTTTTTTATATAGGAAATAGATGTGTATATTTCGTCAAAAAAAAATATCAGAGAACAACCTAATGGCAGGGGTTGAGATGACCCCAGAAGATCGCTGAATAATACACTTCCAATTGTTAAAAATCATGGAAAGATTGTAGCTACAAAGGAATTTGATGTTAATTTGTACACCACCAAGAGGCTGTATGTTGAACGACCATCCAAAAAGATATAAAAGGAGTACACTCATCTTCAAAAGTTATGCTGTTTTTTTCCTTCCAAATGCACCATAAGAGTGAACAAGTGGCGCATCTCCACAAGATTTAACCTTTGCCACCATAGGCAAAGCTATCAAGGCCTTCAAGCATCAACAGGCAATCCCGAAGGTGTCAAACAAGCAGGTCCACCCCTTACTAGCAAACTCACAATGGAAGAATAAATGGTCAAGAGTTTCTTCATCTTTCAGACACAGCAGCAGATGGAAGGGCAAAGGGAAGCATTCTTAAGTTTCCTTTGGAGCTTATCCTCTGTATTTAAGCTCCTGTATGCTAGGGACCAAAGAAAGAACTTGACCTTTTTGGGGATTTTGAGCGTCCACACCAGATGGAACTACTAACTAGGGGTCTGGCACCACACCACTAGATGGAACTGACGAGATGCTCAATTTTTATAATTAAAATTCTTACTAAAGAAAATGGTCATCTCACCTCATCAAAGGGAGGTGCTTCATATAGACTCTCCTTGGGTGTGGCAGGTGGATCACGTTCATCTAGAAGCAACCTCTCGGTGAGATCTGATATGGGAGATGACACACCTTCACGAAAGCAAAAACCTTTATGTATGCTGCAAGAAAGAGCAAAGAAAAACAAAGGAACTTAAATTCTAGATTCAACACGAACTTCTATCGAGTGCACAATTCATTATGGGAGGGGGCGAGAAGAAAGGAGAAAATTAAGGGAAAAAAACCTTATCAAGTATCTCAAAGTCATTGAGAAGACTGGATCATATGCCTGCATATGAGCTCGTAGGACTGAGGACATTAATCCAGCAATATCAAACCTCCTCCTTTCACACCACTGAAACATGAGAAAATGCACTTTCAGACAAAAATTAAATGCAGTTCCCAGTGGGTTCATAGTCTCTAGATCACAAGAACATATTGCACCTAAAACTAGAAGTATCCAATTTGAAAGAAGTTCTTTCAGAATTATGTAGTTCAGACTCCAAAGGATAAATTTTACAACATATTTAAACACACACACAACAAAAACATAACAGGGAAAGAAACTATGAAGAGGCAAGAATTCACATCTCAAATAAAATAAACAATGTATTTTGAAATAAAATAAATATTCTTTTTTTCCCAAAAAACGATTCTTTACGAATTTCTCTGCCATGTTGGCAAAAGTTCGAAGAACAAAATAACTTAACTTACTCCAAAATTTCCCCAATGCTTGTCAAATTAAGAAACTATTTTGTAAGATAGATTACCTATGTACCTCTTATCCTCATTCTGTTCAAGCAACATGACAACAATATCCAAGACAATCCCATATCCTACCCAACCGGAACCAGGAAATTCATATTTTCTTGGCAAAGAAATGTGTACTGGCCTTATATAATGCCCTGAGGGCCTAAGCCAAAACAGAACCCATTATAAATATGTCGAGTGAAAAATAATGTTCAACGTAAGACTTCCAAATGATAGCTTAGTTAGTGAGCCTTAAAAGTGGTAATATCCCAATAAATTAATGGACCATCTTTTCCTTCTTACAATTCCGTTGTGATGAGAGAGTAAAGAAAAGAGGAAAGTGGTTGCCTTTGTAACTGTTTAAAATATAAGATAGCCAAATACTAAATGTCCATTCCAATTATCAAGAACAGCATACGTTACTGGGTTTCCAGAAGGGTGGCATGTTCAACAACCACTGAACAACATCCAAAATACCAAAGGTAATATTCACCGATGTGATATGAGAGAGAAGAGTATTATCCACCTCGTATGTCACTGGGGATGTTTGATTATCCTTGTCATAAATGAAGGCAAGAAGAACATGCTTGAACTCCTCATACGCCTCCTTCAACATAAACAAAAGAGAAGTTAGCCAAAAGCATAAGCAGAAAAGTTGCAGTATCTGATATAAAAATAGCACAGTGGTTTCTTCCGCAAAGGATTGAAGACAATGGAACAATCTTATGTGGCCATCCGTTGGAAGGAAAACCTGATGTTATCTGGAATAATGCAGTCAAAAGTTATTCTATGGTGCCCGTATCTGAGAGATGGTTGGACCTTTGGGTTCTCAATGGTGCTCTCTCTCTTTTTTCTTGTCACCTTTTTGTAATTACAGCTACTTCTTTATTAAGCCAACTAGAGTAGAGAAAAGACGGGTTATGGCACCTCATCTTGTACTTTCCATAATTCAACGGATATTTACTTTCTTTCAAAAAGACAACAACTCTTCGCTCGATCCAATAAAATAACCCGAGAATATTTTCATAAAAGCATCAATTGAAAGCAAAACATGAATGTGTAGAATGCTTACCGGGTATGCATCAAGAGCACAAGGAGCGAGCGCCGTCCGAAGGCATTGAATGGCCAAATCACGATCCCCTGGAGTCCCTTTCCTCAAAAGCTCAATAAATTTCTGAACACAATTAAACACAGAAATGGAAATGAATCGACTCAAAAGTCCAACAAAACTATTAATTGAAAAAAAAAATAAAAGATGAAAGGATGTTCCGCTGACTAGGATGTTTAGCTACCAAACAAACGGATTCTATTTTCTTGATTTCAAATTCCTAGTGCAGCATGATCAAAAATGGCAATATCCCCCACCAAATTAGCGAAAACAACCAAAAAAAAAAAAAACAAAAGAAAAAAACAGAAGGAAGTTGCACATTCAGCATTAGGCAGGCAGCATCGGCGAAAGAAAGAGAGAGAGAGAGAGAGAGAGAGAGAGAGAGAACAGAATCAGAGTAACCTGCTTCTGCAACCGGAATAGAAGCCTGTGATCGTCGAGAATAAAGGGTGCATGAAGGCGGAGGAGATCGATAGCGGAGTCGATATCACCGGCCTCCAAAGAGCGCCTGATCTGGCGGATGATCAACCTGGAATGGTAGGAGGAAGAAGAAAGCGAGGAAGGAGAAGAAGGTGGGGATGATGAAAGGGAATCCTCAATCAAGTTCTCTGATCTAGCGAAGTCGATGATTAGGGCATCGAGAGCTTCCCAGTTCAAAGGGGTGGAGTCCATTTGGAAGGAAGGAAGATGGTAAGTTTTGTGGATTAGATGATATGAGTTTGGAATTTTGGAAGAGATGGGTTGTCGCTGACGCTAACTTTTGTTTGCCCTCCTCACCCCAAAGGAAAGGCGGCGATGTTGAGATGCAAAGACGAATGTAATTTCAAGGCTATATTTAATGCCACGTGTACTTTACGGGTTTACACTCTTCCACACTCTACTCTCCCCTCATTTTCTCGTTTACGTTTCGCCATTATTTCACTCACTTATCACGAGTTACTGACGAACTATTCCGTCTTCACCGACCCCGATTCATTTTTCTTCTTTTTTTTTTTTTTTTTCTTTCTACCCCCAAAACATATGGCTCATTATTTTTCAAAGCTGTTTTTTTTTAATAAGCAATACTTCAAATTCATATTATTGGATTATTGATATATAGGTTACTCCAATAATGTTATAAATAGATTATTGGATTGACATTTAACATCACATGAAAAAAAAACATTTAAAAAGAATTGCTCTAAAGGTACATTGAATGAACCATGTGTTGAGAATGACTCTAAATTTAATTAAATAGACTTGTTGAATGTAAATTTTATGCTTGTCAAATATCGTAGTGAAGACTGTTAATTGATGTTTATTGTTAGATATTGTATGAAGGGCATTTATTTTGGGAGCATTAGAGAGGGTAGTTATTATATAACATTCAATTTCGGTATTTATTTATTTTTTTCTTTAACAACACGTGGAGTTGGAAAATCAAACATCTAACATCGAGATCAATGGTACTAATTTTTAGACATTATATTAGTCGTTTTATGTTTATTTTGACAAATAGACTAAATTCGTTTCAAGAAAAAAAAACTTTATATCAAAGTTGCAAATTTGTTAGAATAAATCAAATTTAAATGATCATTGTATCTATGGGGTCGTTTGAGCCTCCAACTTCAATTAGGTGGAGGGCACTCATTACTCAATGTTTACAATTAACTATAGTATAACTATTTCAGATATTCCTTTGTATAGTATTTAGCTATTTTCTACCTATTCTTTTTTATCATCATTAATTCATATTAAAATAATTTGTACCTCAAATACTTATAATTGATTAATCAAAATTGTAGTGTCGAATTTGTTGTATTGACGACAAAACAGAAATTTTCAGTAGAGAAATGGAGATTTCAAACTGTACAAAATGAAAAAATTAATTAAATTTTGGATAAACTACAAAAATCATCTTTGAAATATGGTGGTAATTGTAATTACACCTTAAACTTTCAAATTTAATATTTGGACCCTCGAACTTTTTCAAATGTTAAAATTGAGTCGGTATAAGTTTAAAGGTTCAATTTTTATCATCTATGGGTTCAATTTCTAAAGTTATGTAAACTCAAGGGTCAAATTTTAATACTTGTAGAAGTTGAGGGGGTCCAATTTTTAAAATTGAAATTTTGAGGGTGTAATCGTAACTGCTACCATACTTTAAGATAATTTTTTTCAATTTGTCCTTCAAATTTTAAAGAATAATTTGAACATACCAACATGAGTATAATTCAATTGACATGATACTTATACTATCAATTTCGAAATTAGATAATTTATTATCTTTCCTATATATTTTGTAGAGAGAGAGAGAGAGCGTGCTATAAGGATAGGAATACAATTCGAGATTCAATCACATAAAAAATGATAAACTTCCCAGAATGGTTTTATGAAATTATTTCATCTGGATCGGATTAAACTTTAGGCTAAACTTATGTTTAAATTTACAATGTTTGGCTGGTATTTTAATTTAATCTCTATTATTTACAATTTTTTAGGCTTTGGTAATTGTTTAGTTTTTTATTGTTATTTTTAAAAATTAAGCTCTATATATATATATATATATATAATTATTTGTATCATTCTTAAATACAATTAATCATTGTTAGTCAAATTCTAAAATAAAAACAACTTTTTAAAAATGATTTTTTCTAATTCTCAAAAGTCGATTTGGTTTTTTGAACTAGTGCTGAAAAGTAGACACCAAAAGAAGAAATTTGAATGTAAAAATAGTATTCATAAGATTAATTTTCAAAAACAAAAATAAAGGACGAAACGGTTACCATATCTTAATAATGTTCCATGTTTTGACATTTTTTTTTTTAATATTCTCTTTAAATAATGTTGAAGTTGATGGACAATAGACTAATAATACTTTAATTTTGCAAAATACAGAGAACAAAAAAGTGAACTTCTATAATTTCTTCAAATTTCTTAGAAATGGTAAAAATTTTAAGATTTTCCTTCTCATTTGAACTTTTTTTTTGTCTCTTTCGAAATTTTGAATGAATTACAAAAATCACTATTAAGTAGGGTGGAAATTATAATTATACCATTAGAATTTTCAATTTTAAAAATCGAACCCTCGTAATTATATAAATGTTAAAATTGGATCAAATTATATCTTTAAACTTACATAATTATATAAATTATAATATTTATACAAATTTAAGAGTTCAATTTTGATCATTTTTAGGTCAAATTTCTACAATTTATAAGTTTGAGAGTCTAATTTACATTATAAGTTTAAGAGCCCAATTTTTACAATTAAAATTTGAGGGTGTAATTGCAACTATCACCATACTTCAGAGATAGTTTTTTTACTTTACTCTAACATTTTTAAGAAAAAAACTTGGATCCAACTTCAATGAGCGGCTTAATTCTTAATATCATGACCTTGTTTGGTAATCATTTGTTATTTGTTTCTAGTTTTTGAAAAATAAACTTATTTTCTATTATTTTTTACAAAGATTTGGTATGTTTTTTAAACATAATGGTTGAATTTTTAACTAAACTCCAAACACAAAAATAAGTTTTTAAAAACTAAGTTTTTTAGTTTTCAAAATTTGATTTGTTTTTTTAAACCATTAGTAAAAGATAGAAATCAAATTAATAAATTTAGAGGTCATCTATAAACTTAATTTAAAAAAAAAAAACAAAAAACAAAAAAAAAAAACAAAAAAACCAAACTCAACTATGCTCATAAGTAAGGTTATCAGAAGCCGAGGGGAAAATGCAAACAGTATTCCACTTGTTGGTACACAACCATTAACAAAATTGAAAGGAAAAAAAGTAAGTAATGATCAGAATATTAAAAGAAATGTTAATTGCAAACAAGCATTACAGAAATTTGTACACGCACAACCCAGGTGATTTAAAAAACAACCCAAAAAAACACTGGTAGAGGGGGAGAGGCAGAGTAGTGATTAAGATAGTGATGGATCTAGGAAGTCATGGGAAGATGCGAGGAGGTGTTATCGTGGAGGGTCAACTTAGGGATTTTGCCTTGCTGGTTGCCGTTGTTGTTGTCGGTGGCAGTGCAGCGCCCATCAACAACTGATCTCTTCAGGCTCAGAAACTCTTTCCATCTCGGTAGGCCTTTCGGTGGTACAGCAGCGTCGTCGTCGTCGTCGTCGTTGAGGAGAAGCTCATCTCTGAGAGTGGGCAACAATTTTCCTTTGAAGAAGAGCTGGTCGGCGGCGGTCATGGCCGTGTGATTACTGGGATTTGCAGAGAATTCGAAGTCGTCGGAGGGCGCCGAAATATTTGGAGGGATGTTTTGGTCCTGAATATTATTGGCGGTGTTGGTGGGGGAGGGATGGTGAGATGATTCGACGAAGTCGTTGGAAAAGGACAGTCTTGGGCTCATCGGAGGGTACTGTCCCTTCTGATCTGACCTCTTGTACGTGTCCAAGCAAGCCATTCCTCTTGTACTTTCCCCACAGGAAGACCAGAAGGTATAAATTTGCTTGGATTTATAGGTCGCTCAACTGTCCATCCATCTACGTCCACTGTCATGTCAACAATATTTGGGTCTTTCCATCATATAATGAATAAAATAATTTTAAATAAAATAAATAAATCAACTTATTTATAAATATAACAAAATTTTATTATCTATCATTGATAATACACTATAGACATCTATCAATGTCGGTAATAGATATTTATTATTCATAAACATTGACGTTTTGTTTTACTTAAAAATATTTTAGTAGTTTAACAATTATTTGATATTAAAAATATTTTTCTAAAAAAAAATATTTATGTACATTTGAAGTTGCACCTATTTTCATGCATCTCATTAAACTGTTGAATTATAATTTATTGTGTAACGTATTTTTCTTACTTCATTTTTTAATTTTTTTTGTACACGATGAGAGTGAGATGTATAAAGATGATGCATTCAAGTATTATTTTTTCTATTAAAAAAATGTTAATTACTCGAGTGTAAATTCGAACATAACCAAATTGTCATATAAATGTATTAAAAACTACGAGGTAATACTGTCAAATGTATATGTGTGTAATGTAGAATCACTTTGCAAATACCTATGTATGTATGAGCATGTATCACATGCAATTTTTTAATCATTAAAATGATCCTGATAATCAAATTTTAACCTTGAGATCAAATACGAGACGTATCATTACTAAAGTTTAATTAAGTTACAACCTAAACTAAAAATGGACACAATTTGGGAATTTTGCTCAATGCATGCATTTTAGTAAATATTATTTGAATAATCAAAATTGAAAACGTCACTGAAGATAAACAAATTCATAGATGTGAGGAAAATAAAATATTGAAATGAAGATAAGAGAGGTGGTTGGATGTATGGTTGAAAAACTTAAATTGTTGCTAATGGCGTAAAGCATTTGAAGCAATCTTTGACTGGCAGGTCGAAAATGGGAATAATGAGCTGGCCATGCCAATAGACCATGTGGAAGCTAAAGTTTATTTACCTTTTAATACAAAACTAAGTACAAATCACATTTAAATAAACTACACACAACCCCCTACTTGTCTTCCTTTTAGACCAAACAAAGCAACAGCACAGCAGCAGCATGCAGCTCACTACAATAAAGTACACATATACTTCTATAGTAGCGTTAATTATTTGTTGCCTTTATTTAATTAAGATTTTCCAAAATAAAGCATGTAGGCAGAGAAGAGATTAGATATTTCAAGCATTTAAATTTAAATTACCGTGTTTAGCATGTGAGATAGATTTTAAAGATCTTATTACCAAAAAAAAATTGTGTTAAACGACATGATTGTCGGTTGTCACTCACATGAACTGAAGAGAGACATGTGAGGGAGTAGATTGGATTAGATTCTACTAAAATCAGGTCAACAAATAATAACTGGTCTACACGAAGTACATCACATAATCTAGTCAAAAATAATTTTGCCTCTTTTTATTATGTTTATTTTATTTAAGTTGTGGGATGATCTCTTTTCCTACCTTTAAAGAAATGAAGATGACAATGACCTTTTCTCCATAATTTGTTTAGTTATTGGAGACACAAATTGAGTGAACATACAACTTATCACATCATCCATTAGCATTGTAAAACTCCATGGAAAAACGTATTATTTCATCAACCTATTTTTAACTTATTTAACTTCTTACTAGATGATTAAAATTAATTTTGAAGTTTTCTTCCATTAGAGTAGAAAAGACATCACACAAACCATAATAAAAGAAAAATACTTGGATGTATCATATGTTACATCTATTTTGATATATCCCACCCAATTATCTAATTATAGTTTGTCATGTGGTAAACTTTTCTTATTTTTTTTAAACATTATTTAAAATTTTTTATTATATATTTTTTTTATATGTGATTAGAATTAGGAGCACAAATGTGAATGCATCATTTCAAGATGCAATGTGCCTAACTCATAACAAAATTTGAACTCAAGCGATATCTTAACTAAAGGTGACAACTTGAGTTAATTTTTACCTCTCCTCACTTTACATTGGTACCAATATACTGAGTTTTTTTACTTAACTTTTCTTAAAAAATATCGTGTATTGATTTTTCCCCCTTTTAGTTCATCTCAAAGGTAGAACTTTCAACATGACCGTTTTGTCAAAAGAATATATTTAAACTAGTCAAATTACACTCCGATTCGCATCATGTTACTATGAACTAACTACATCAAAATTATTCGATAATCATTTGTTTTTTTATTTTTATTTAGGAAAATTAAACCTATAAACACTCTTTTCACTTTTAAATTTTTTATTTTGTTATCTACTTTTTATCAATATTTTAAAAAACTCAAGTCCTAAAAACTTTAATTTAAAAAAAAAAAAAAAGTAGTTTTTGAAATTTGGAATTTGGATAAGAATTCAACTTCTTTACTTTACTTAATAAAGATATAAGATATTGTAAAAAATTTAGGGGAAGAACTTAGACTCCATTTGATAATCATTTAGTTTTTTGTTTTTGTTTTTGAAAATTAAGTCTCTAGATACTACTTTAACCTCCAAATTTCTTCCTTTGTTATCTACTTTTCATCAATGGTTTAAAAAACCAAGCTAAATTTTGAGAACTAAAAAAAGTAGCTTTCAAAAAGTTATTTTTGTTTTTGAAATTTGGTTAAAAATTCAACCATTATACTTAAAAATATGTAAATCATGGTAAGAAAGGTAGATTAAATAGACTTAATTTTTTTTAAAAAAAATGGTTACTAAAAGAGGTCTTGATTTTCAAAATCCAAAAATAAAAAAACAAATAATTACCGATCAGGCTTAAATTTTTATATCAAGAAAGAAAATGACCTAAAATCATTGAACACCAAAATATCTCAGCATTCCATTCTCGCAATAAATAGCCCCCAGTTCAATAGACTGGAAAATTCTCTTAGGTACACATCAACCAGCATAAGTTATCAATGAAATTTAAAATTATCAATGATCAGTTGGTAAGTAAAACACCTTCAAATCAAACCTTCTGTGTTGTCCTTAGATGTTCCATCGTAGCAGACATCCTCACAAAATTTCAGAAATCTGCAAGCTTTCCAGGTTTAGTTCGACTTTTTTGTTTTATAGGAAAAACCCAATTAATATTCAGGAATAATTATTTGGGACTGATTTCTCAATAAAAAATTTATATCCATCAAAGTCACATGAAGATCAAAGCAAGTAGTAATACACTTACGTTAATGGGCATCTCAGCAATAACAAGGCCACTACTTTCTTCAATGCTTTTGAGAGTTACCACTTCTCCCCCAACAACCATGTTGATCAAGATCCCATCTGCACACAAATGCAAAGGAAGCAACTCGTGTATGAAGAAACCTAAACTGGGCAACTTATATTATAATCCTTTGCAGTATAAAACTAAAAGAATAACCTGAGGCTGAGCAGGTAGTCATGCGCCTCATATACGTTTCCTGCAATAAAAATCACATGAAGTTTAGGAACAGTGATTGTTGTCACAATTAAAGAAAAAAAAATGCTTATGAATTTACTTCATACAACTTTTCAAATATCTGGTTCTAGGAGTTTGTTTGAGAACGACCAGTACCACATCAGGCATAGGAAAAGTTAATACAATCATGCAATTTATTAATAGAATTCGAAGCTCGAAACTCAGACCTATAACTACAAATCGAATGTTTGAAAAATGATTTCAGACGCACATCATAAGCAATACAAGGAGGATATAAAAAGTTCTATAATATTTAGGCGAAAATAAAAGTGAAGCAGAAAACAGATTTATCTTCTGAACATCGCTGTCATACCCATTGTTATAATCTAATGCATATTTTTACAAATTATCAGCTCATATGATCCTGTAGTCTGAAAACTGCACCTTCTTTGTTGGTATCTCATAATTTATCAAAACATGGGCAGCAAGAGGTGACTCCCCAGAAGCAAGAAGTGGAAGGCAGGCGTCTGTTACTACAATCATGTGAGATTTTTCTCCAACTTTCTCCACCTCAAATTTGTCTTCTGATAGAGAACTGAACTTTTGGCTCCATCTTGATGTTGTTTGCCGAAATTTCTCTAAAATCAGTGCACGGTCTGCTTCAGCAAGGTCACTGTACTGAATATAACAAGCAATAAATACATTACACCAAAGTCATACAGTAAGTCTTATCCATCCACAGAGTAATCACAGAATGATCGTTACCCATGTGTATGCCAACATGAGTAATGACTAGAAGGGAGAAGACAAATGTACTCAGTGTAAGTTTAAATGAAAAGGGGTAATTTTCCCCGGCAAAAAGAAGTACAAACAACGCAAAAACTTGATCTTAAAACCGTAACAATGTAAAAGTAAATGAACAAACAACAGAAACAACAGCTGACTGCACTCAGATTGTATAGGGTGACCTAATCATCCAGTCATTCGATATTCAATTATCACTGGCCCAGAAGGCATATGAATTCTTTAGCTCTAAACCCCCTTCCCACCCCACCCCACCCGCCCCCCCCCCCCAAAAAAAAAAAAAAAAAAAACATTAGACAGTGTGTAGCCTAAATCATAAGTAGAGAATTCTCTGAGAATTATAACTCAAAAGACTTCGTTACAATTCAACGTACGAGAGATTAATCCTCTATTTATGTAGGATTTAACATCTAAGCACTTAAAATAAAACTAAAACAATTATATCGAACTGTTTTAACTACATCACTACGTCAACAAGAGCCAAAGTACAACAGCATACACATAAGATAAATCCGCCATGAAAGAAAAGAATGCTAACTAGTGATAGAACCCAAATAACTAGAATAATATTTAAATATAAAATACAGAAGTATTTGAGATACTTGAAACCTCTTCTCTCCTGATTGACACACTCAAGTCAAGCCTAATCTGTCTAAACAATGGCCTACTTCCATCGTTTCTCACTCACTCTATTTATAACCAATCACCAAAATAAATTCCCTGACTAGTCTTAGTACCCTAAACATCATTCTTAATTCTATCCTGATAGCATTTCTATCACCTGGCTTCCTAAGTTGAATCCACACAGAACAATTACTATCCCCATTGGTTAATTTCATCAGTTGGTTTTCATTACCAACTGAAATTGTACGATAGAATCTGGTCCAAGTGTATTAATATGAGTGATTGCAATTATATTGGTGGCACTCTACCATTCAAAGTATCTCATCCATAGAACTAGTATCCAGGATAACACTACAACCTATACAACTGATCCTGTTTAAGGTAAGATTATGACTTCTGATCCAAGTGTCCTATCATATTGGCAATTCATACATTGAAGATCAATTCAGGTCAGTCGTTGATTCGAGATAAGATTATTCGTTCTGTGGCAGAAAAGAATTGCATATATCAAGCTCAGGCCTGGGCATTTCTAGAACAATTTGAGAATTTCAGCCAGAAGTGCTATTATTAAGCAGAAATAACGATACCAAAGAGGCCAGAGAAATGTATTGGAGGTTGGAGACGGCGGAGCAGACAGCATCGAGCTCGTCGCGAGAACTACAACACACGATCATCGGCAAGGACGGACGGCGACCGGCCACGTCCAACAAACCCACTAACGTTTCCTGCCAAAAACACAGCGCAAAGAAGGAACATAAAAAAATTGACCAAGCAAATCACAACCCAACAAAAATTTCAACCAAACAATGGAATTTGATCTCAAAAATGTGTAAGAGCATAGTTTGAGAGAAGGGGACCATCTTAAACTGGAGCCTGTCAACGGCAACATAGAAGTGGCGCTGTTGACTGAGAAAGTGAAACAAAATGGGAATCGATGAATATCGAAAAACAAGTTTGTACAATTAAAAACGTGGATGAAGCAATACCAATACCTGAAATGGGAAGATGGGTGAGAGGGAGGCGAGAAGGCTTCAATTGGATCAACTGTCATGGTCGCTGCACTGCAGCAACGGCGCTGTCGCCTGCTTGCTTCCAAGTTTGATCTTTAAAGACACACCACGGCTGCTCCTTCCCTCCCTTGTGAGGTATTGAGTCCGAATCGTATGACTTGTATGACTTATTTCTTTTCTTAAATAAAAAAAATTAACGATGTCCAACTAATGTTTGAAAGGTTGATGTCAACTCAAAAAAAAAAAAAATTCTTAATTTTACGAAAATTTTGATGAAAATGTCTATAAAATTTCAATTTTAATAGATATTTTTGAAAAATTATAAAAATAAAAAATTCAATAAATAAATTTAAAATAATAATAAACATTTTATGATTATTAAACTAGTTAACATATCTACTATTTATATTAGTGATATTTTTGTTGCTTAATTATTATGTTTTCGTTGATTTTTCTACGATATAATGGAAATATCAATTCACCTCTCATTTCGATATCGAAATCAGGGAAACGTGACAATATCGTTGGAAATATCGATATGTTGATGGAAATTTAATACTATTTGCTCAATTCAATGGCAACGGAAACCACGAGTCACTAATAATAACATCCACAAAGATCTTTGAATTGGAATGCACAAAAAAAGTAGCATAACGAGCTACACAATGAGCAATCATTCTAACTTGAAAGAAAAATGTAAAGAAGATAAACCCCAACCGTCTTACCAAAACAAAAATCTTATCAACTATGCTATTTACCTCAGTGAGGTCCAACAAGTAGTTGTTAATAAGATTAGCCACCTCTTAAGTATCAGATTCAACCATAATAAACAGAGGGAGGGGGAGATCAATAACACAAAGAAAGTTTAACACCTCGATAATAACCTAAGCTTCTAATAACTTGATAGACCACTACCGGGTTATCTTCCTAAAATCGATACTGATCAGGTATCCAAAATAGTCATGCACTATTACACCCCTTCCTAGATACCCTCTTAGTCCGAGAAGAGATATGGAGACAACAATTATCAACCCTCTTATGACAACTAACTGCCCAACATACTCCTACAATCCTGTTTCCTGAGCATCTGTTAACCTGATATACAGTTCATAACTTATACTCAATATATGCATAACTTCAACATTAACTTATTAACTCAGGTGCTATAGCGCAGAGAAATTCACATCTATTTACATACAAGATAAAATGATATAAAACATTTGAGTTTACGATCCATGACAGAACTCTACCTTAAATCCTCGTGACATATACAGACAAAATCAAGGTTAAACAAATATAGCGGACCACCTAGTCCTCAAGTTTTTTTGAGAAATCCTGTTCAGTGACTGACGAGTAGATCTACTCGGCTTCAAGACGTTGGCTGCTACCTGGAGAAAGTAAACATTTTAAATCATGAGCTCAAATAGGCTCAATGAGTGACTATTTTAAATAAAAACATGCTTTTATTCATAAATAACATAAACATGCTTTTCATTAAAAAAAAAAAAAAAAACATGATCATTGATCAGAGTTCAGAAAATAAGATTGAAAACATGGAATCATATCAAATGGAAACCTTGAAATAAGGTTCAACAATATCATACTCTAAAATACCACTATTCCACTGTCTGAACATGGTGAAGAACCCTTTTACTCAAGCCCTGCTATGATAGCCTAGACTAGAGTGAGAGCCCTTTTGCTCAATCACCTATCAACTTGAGTTGAGAGAGAACCATTTGGCTCGATTTCATCAATGTTAATAACATGAGTCATACGTGCACGCATAGTTGAATTGGGTCATGACCACCTTACCATACATTTAGTATCAAGGATCCCTAGCATAATTGAAATCAGGGTACTTACCATTCCCATGGTACCAATATTGGAGTAGGGCTTGTACAAGGTACAAAGCTTTTAAACATTGAAAAGACATAAACAGAATACACATTTGGAATGATCTTATTTCATGGTTTCATATCATCGCACAGTACCTTGTAAGACATGGAGTATACTTATAAAATTTTCTTGATAAACCTTCATCATGCTATAACGTAGGCATTAACACACTGAAAATGCATGCTAAGTTCATAAATAACTTCATCACTTGAAAATATGGATCATGCGATCAACACTCATTTAAAGTTAGCGTCAAATAAATCATGATGTACAAACTTCATATACATTGCCTATGCGTTGAAAATCATCCATGAAAATTGTCATTGAAAGCATTTATTAAAATTTGTCACTCATGGTCTTGAGCTACTTATCCAAAAGGTCTATAAGTCTCATATAATTGCATCTGCCATGTAACAAGAAGAGGTCCCTTGATTAGTATCATTAACTCCCTTTTGAGCTTAACATAGCATTTAATTTTTCATTATCGCACACATAAATATTATCGCATCATGATTGAGTTTATCGTATTCATTTATACTTAACCACTTTACCTTCTTCTTGACTAAAGACTGGCTACCCTCTCTATTGAGTGCTCAATATTTGCAAAGACACACTTCTGTGCCTATGTGTCAATCAACCTCCACGTGTCGTACTTCACACCTATTTGTGTTGTCGCATACCTTGGAAAGCCAGCTGCCTGCTTACTCTTTGTATGCAGCTGCCTGTTTATTCATCCATGACATCATTTCAGATTTCACACGTCTTCATATCAACTGAGTGGCCCAACATTGCATTTTTCCATGGCAGTCTTTCCTGCCAACTTCTAAACTTCATGGCCGTTGATTATCCTGCGACCATCCTAACATTCTGCCTTAGCATCCCCTTTGGAGTGCTTGTCTAAGCAACTTAGCTATTTGCATGCAGTCTATATTAGCCTTCTCCAGCTTAGGTGATGTTGATCACATACTTTTTTCACCATCCTCGGCTAAACTCAATAGCTAACTTAACTTCCTTCATGACCTTCCACATACTTCATGGACTATACTTTGGCATAATTTCCCTTCCTTAAATACTTGGCCGCATAGCATTTTGGAAGGGTTGGCTGCATACATGGACATGACTTGTCACGTGGACCTTTCGTTTTCTTTCTAAGTGTTAATCCCTCTCACTCACCCAAGAGCTCAACATTTAACACTTAGAATATTTTTTGCCTTCAAAGTATCCGAGAGCTTACATTCTAGAGGTTCTTCTAGGATCCTTGCAACCACTCACAAAGAAAGCTAGCTTAGATCGAATTTAGAATCTATGATGGTCACTCTTAGATCCTAAGACAACTCACTCCAGAATTAGCTTGATCAAGACTAATCCAATGAATTGATTTAAACATCAAATCTAAAGAGAGATTTGAAAGAAAAAGACAATACTAAAGGGTTAAATAAGCATAAGCTTTTTTTTACTATAGATAATCTGAGTTTTGAAGAACATTACAAGTCATTTTATAGGCCAAATGGTCGTGGATAGTGTTGTACTGGTACCAGCATGCAGTGGAAGCGAATAGGATTCATAAGCACTCTAATTGATTAATTTTGGCAGAAATAGAAACATGTTTAAAAAGAGTATAAAGGGTTTTAAGAACATACCTTTGCCGAACCGTTGAAATCTTTATTTCCAGCTGCTAAATCCTCCAAATCTTTGTGTAGACCACCACAAGATCTTCCCTACTATTCTCATGGTGCTCTAGATTGAGTTGTGGGACTCAAAATAAGCTGGAATCAAAGGGAATTTTGGAGAAAGCTCACTGAATCACCCATATGAAGAACATCTTCTTCTACACGAATTTTTCAGAAAAAATTCAATCGGCTGCTCAACCTTAACTTCACTCCAATCTCTTCAATATATTGTAGAATATCATGCAAAAAAATTTACTGTATGGATGCAGCTCATGCTTGGAGTTATTGAAGCTTGAAGGTGGTGGATTTCTAGTGAGCTAGTAGAAGATGAAGATGGAAAAACCCATTTTTCCTTTTTTTGTGTAATTTTCTATTTCCAAAATCCAAAATTGATTTTAAAATCATATTTTATTTCTAAAATAATAATTTATTAATTTTACAAATTAATTTCATAAATTAATTTTCTAATAAAATTGATAAATAATTATTTAAACAATTTAAATAATTCTAATTAATTTATATCCCATATTAAATTAATTTTTACACAAATTCATCTTCATTATTTAAATCATATTTAAATATATTTTCTCCAATTTCGTTTGATTCTAATTTGAACGTTTCAAATTAACTTATCACGCTACTCTAGAGTTAATCTATTTCTGAGCTAGTAGAGGGACCTCGTGGACCTACCGATCATGGGCTCCAACGATTCGAGATTAATTGGCTAAACTCATTAGACCGATCTAACCCCTATTTGTTAACTAATGGGTCACTTCACTAAAGCTCATAGTTGAACTCCCCTCACTGTAGATATATTATGTCCATTCGATATAACCATGATTAGTAAGTTAACCCTTCATAGGTTGTTCACAATGACAGCTGGGTCAAATCTCTGTTTTACCCCCGAAATTACCTCTTGTTCATTAAGTCCCCATTGATCCCCTAATGAACAATTGTTTTATGATCCAATCACAAAACCGAGTCCCTTTCATGCCAATGAGAGGGCGAGACCCCTTGTTCAAGACCCAAAATTAGCACTTAAGGGAAAACCTCTCTACTATCCCTAAAAGTAGGTAGGAGTGAATTCCCTTTTGCACCCTATGTCCCCAGCTATCTATCCGGTCTTACCCCTGAAATGAGAGTCTTATTGAGCCGGCGCTATTGAGCCAACCCTCACCTATGCAAATCTAAGTGTAATTATAAATAAACAGAAGTTCATAGTTAGCTCAAGATTAAGGTCAAGTTACCTAGGTCATCGCTTTGAAATAGCCAGTCTTAAATAGTAAACAACGTATAAAGTAAGAGTGACTCATTTCGTGGTCCGATCTTGTACAAACCTTGCACAAGGACACCCCTACTTCTCATGTCCAACATGAACGAATTAGGTTCACTTCGTTTATAGCATTTTACAACTCCTTGTAACAACTACAGAGTAGGCCATATCCAATAGTGTTACCAGAATAAGGTACCCAACCTTATTCATATAGTATAGGTCATTTTACTATTTACTCGAACCTGATTCACCTTTATGTCTCCACATAAAGTTCAAGTACTCATTCAATAGCCAAGGGACTTTTAGATTTATTGGATTTCTATTCAAGCAATAAATCTATTCAATAACACCTTTATTGAATTTTTTCAGAATAAATTCCATTGTTTACAAACCACGAGTTTTAGGACATAAAACCCAACAGATAGACCAAGAAACTCAAAAGTCATTCAAATATAATTAATTGCAAATTGTAGAAAATAACACCTAGAAACTTGAAACTTAATTGCATACTAAATTATAAGTCAAAATGCAAAACTAGGAATGTAGAAAGTCTTCAAATTGCCTTAAATATCTCCTTTAGAAGGCGGCAAAGTAGATATGCATGTTTGACAAGTTTGACATCACATTTCCCCATGCAGTGCACACTTGACAGCATTTTCTTCACAAAATCTGCACACTTTTTTTTACCCCCATGTCATCTTCCAAACTATAAGACTTTTCCCATTCCATCTTCATGCTATTCTCTTATTGACTCATTGAACTAATATTATATAAAACTTTTGTCTCAAAATTATTTGTCGATTCTTGTGAATTTGCCAGTTTTTGAAGATGTAGTGTGAATGTCTCTTGAATCTTCTTTGCCTTGCTTCTTGTAATTAGTCCTTTAGGTGAAGGAAATCGGAACTCGAGATTTCCATGAGTAGCGGAACAAGACTATTCCAAGTTACAATCATAAATCAAAATACATTTACAGTCGACTTCCATACAAGCAGTTATGCAAATAATACAGAAATTACAACATGACAATCTCAAATGTATAGAAGAAAACTAAACGCACATATGCAGAAGCGTCTCCACGCTCCGTTGCATGACCGTTCGAACAACAGCAACCACGAACACTCGATCTACACAACCGCAACACCGCAACGAACACCCAACGAACACTTCGCACTCGTCCTTAACAACGATCACGTACACGACTGGGCAAGTGGGAGATGGCTGAGACCTATCGTATAGGTCGATGCCCAATCGTTTAGATAAAGCTATATGGTCGTCTAACAAAAGCTATGCAATCGTTTAGTTTATCGTTTAGCTCGGTCTGTCGCGTACAGACTCTACACGATCGTTTACCTTAGGCCAGCGATCGTCTAGCAAAGCTATGTGATCGTTTAGTAAAAACTGCACGATTGTTTAGCTCGCACCTGCACGATCATTTAGCTCGCCCAACCATCATTTAGTAAATCTGTATTTACTTGACGACACGTGAGTTTCTTTTTCGTCGGAGAGAAAACTCAAAATTCTTTTCAAACTTTTGTAAAAACTTCTTTTTGAAAAAAAGGAACCACTTTTCTTTTAAACTCACAGTTACCATGATTCAATAACCACTTACTACTTTGGTTATTTAAAAAAAAAAAGTATTAATCCAATAATTAATATTATTATAAATATAAATGATAACCAACTTATCATACTATATTTATAACCTATAGTTTTAATATTTCATCTCATGAAACATATAAACCATAGTTCTTTTCCTTTTCCATGGTACTTAATGTAAATCTCATTTACATCAATCCTCCAGTAGATGTATCTTATACATCATACCGATTATATCATATATAATCAAAATACCTCTTGTCAATTTGAACATTTCAAATCAACACCAAGAACTGATCCTTAACAGAATCCAAGCTACCAAGGGGACCTCATGGACCTGTAGCTTCGAAGCTATAACTGACTAAACTCTTTAGTCACGGGATCCACTATCCGTTAACTGCCAGACACTCCACTAAAGACCGATAGCTTATGAAGCACAGATACTTCATGTGAGGCAAAGAATCAGTATCAGACACATATCGGATACCGATACTTCCAGATACTTCCAGATACATATCTGACACGCGATTTGACGTATCTATACTTTCAGATACTTTCTAGATACGTATCTGACACGCGATTTGACATATCTATTTCTATGCGTACTTTTTTTTAAAGAAAAAAAGACAAGTAACTCATATAATCTTTCCCAATCTAAAATTAGGCAATCTATTTAAAAAGCCCACTACTCGAGTTCAAAACTAAAAGAAAAAATAAATAAATAACAAACCAAACTCTAAACTAGAATCATCTAATCTCAATCTTCACATTTGAGTTCCCACAAAGTCCACCAAAATATAAACCATTTGAATATCTTCAACAATAAGTTATTCGTTTATCTTCATACTTCTTTCTATAATATTCTTATTCTTTCTTTTTTTCAATATGAGTCACTTTTCTATTGCATTTTATTAACTATTGTATTTCAACATCTTAGATGTTGCTTTTTTTGTATTGCATTTCAATGTTTGTATTCTATTTTGTGCTATTGTTATTAACTTGTATGCTAAATTTATTTATATCCTAGATTTTTTTAAAGAAAAAAAATGTATTTTCAACGTATTAGTATCCTCATTTTTTAGAAATATATATATTAAAAAAAATGACGCATCCTTAGACGTATCCGTATCTTAGTCTTTTAGAAATTGACGAATCGCCATATCCGATTGTATCCATATCGTGTACCATATCTGTGTCTGTGCTTCATAGCCAATAGCTGAACTCTCCTCACTACAGATATATTATGTGTCCATCTTAACCAATCAGCAGTGCGACAACCCTTCACAGATTGCTCGTAAGTACAACTGGACCAATAATCGTTATCCCCCTGTAGTTACATCTGTCTCCTTAAGCACCAATGATCCCTCTAATGAACATAAATCATAGTCCTACCATGACTGAGTCTTCTCTTCCAAAGAGAGAAGTTGTAACCACTATGTTCAAGCCCCAAAATCAGCCCTTAAGGGAGCAATCTCTCTACTTATTCCTGCTTTGGGAAAGGAGTGAATTCCATCTTGTGGATTGAGTTCCCAGCTCCCAGATCGAACAAGTCCCTAAAAAAGTAGGCATGTTGAGTTGGCAATCTGGTCACTCCCACCCATACTAATCAAAGGATCGTCCTCAAAGGCAAGAGTTCACAAAACACTCAGGATTGAGGTCATGTCACCTCATGGTCGTTTAGGTGAGATGCAAGTCTCTAGTATCAATGACATTATATACAAAGTCTAGTCATTCTCGTGGTCCAGGTCTTATACAAACTCTTTGTTTAGGACACCCCCGCTCCACGTCTTCACACGGAATGGTCAAGATCTACATCTATATAGTTTACAATACTTGCAAACCTCTACAAAGCGGGCCGTATCCGTAGTGTCACTAGGATCAGGTATCCCACCTTAATCCTTATACTACAGACCGATTTAGGTTATCACTTAAGGCATGATCCACTTATATATCACATATACATGCTTAAGTTCACATAAGATAACCAAGGAGCTTTGTTTATTGGATGTGAGTAAATGTCAGAATTAAATAACACTTATTTTATTCATTGAACAATGCGTATGTTTACAAAACAACAAAACTCTAGGAGAATTAGGACACCAATCCCAATATTAGGTACATGCAATGGTTCAATGGTTGAATTCACATCATTCCCCCTTTCTTTAAAAGGATTTGTCAAGGTATTCATTCCCTACATCAAAAGGAGTCAAATCAACCACATTGAAAGTACAACTTACGTTGTACTCACCTCGAAGATCCAATTTGTAGGCATTGTCATTGATCCACTCTATCACTTGAAATGGACCATCTCTTCTTGATTGAAGTTTAGACATCCTTTGATCTGGAAACCTTTCCTTTCATAGATGGACCCAAACCCAATCACCGGGTTTAAAAATCATTTTCTTTCTTCCTTGGTTCTTGCTATTGACAAGCTTTTGATTCTTCTTTTCAATCCTTTCTTTGACTTCTTTATGCAAAATTTTTATATATTCTGCCTTTGAAACAGCTGTATCACTAGTAACATATTAGGTGGCAAGGGTGACAAATCTAAAGGAGTCAATGGATTAAAGCCATACACAACCTCAAAAGGTGAACAATGAGTGGTGCTATGTACTGCTCTATTGTAAGCAAACTCTACAAAAGGTAGAGTATCCTCCCAAGACTTGAGATTTTTAGACATTAGTGATCTAAGCAAAGTCCCCAATGTTCTATTAACCACCTCAGTTTGCCCATCGGTTTGTGGGTGACAAGTTGTTGAAAACAAAAGCTTAGTTCCTAATTTACCCCACAAAACTTTCCAAAAATGACTTAAAAATTTTGCATCTCTATCACTGACAATGGTCTTAGGAATTCCATGCAATCTAACCACTTCCCTAAAGAAAAGATTAGCTATGTTAGTGGCATCATCTGTTTTATTACATGGTATGAAATGTGCCATTATACTAAACCTATCAACTACCACAAAAATACTATCATGATGTCTCTTAGTCTTTGGTAGTCCTAAAACCAAAT
>NC_052351.1:39286275-39289532 GCF_009727055.1 Benincasa hispida | reverse complement strand
GATCTCACCTCGATTTCATTGGTGGGTGTTGGCCACTCTCGAATAGCCTTGACCTTTTCTTCATCAACTTTCACCTCATCCTTCCCAAGAATGAATCCTAAGAAATTGACTTGGTCTAGACAAAAACTACGCTTTTTGAAATTGGCATAAAGCTTTTCTTCTCTAAGTTTAAGCAAAATTGTCTTGACATGCAAAATATGTTCATTCAAATTTTTAGAGTAAATAAGAATATCATCAAAGTATACCACAACAAATTTTCATGTATTCTCTCAAAACATGATTCATTAGCCTCATAGAAGTACTTGGTGCATTAGTAAGGCCAAATGGCATAACAAACCACTCATAAAGACGAAATTTTGTTTTGAAAGCCGTTTTCCATTCATCTCCCACATGCATTCGAATTTGGTGGTAGCCACTTTTAAGATCAATTTTTGAAAACAAGTTTGAACCATGTAATTCATCTAGCATTCATCCAATCTAGGAATAGGATGTCGATATTTTACCGTTATTTTGTTGATGGCTTGAAAATCAACACACGTCCTCCATGTTCCATCTTTCTTGGGTACTAAAATGACTGGAACCGAATAAGGACTCATGCTTTCTCGAATATAACCTTTATCCATGAGTTCTTCCACTTGCCTTTGAATTCCCTTGGCCTCAATTGGATTGGTCCTATAGGCCGCCATATTTGGAAGCGTTGCCTCGGGTATGAAGTCAATTTTGTGATCAATTCCTCTTAAAGGAGGTAGACCGTAGGTCCATCTTCATGTGGAAACATGTCTTTAAATTTCTGCAAAAGAGATTTAAAAGCACTAGGCAAACCATCATTAGAGTTAGGTTCAGTTACTAAACATATTCATTTGCACATAAGTACAAAGTTTGGTGCTTCAAATGAAAACACATTCCTCTCTTCCCCCTTTCTCATAACTAAACTCACACTCTTTCTTTTTTCCTCAAAATCACTCTTTTTTCTCTCTTGGTTTTCACTCACCTTTTGCCCCCCACTTTTTTTTTTCCGCTCTTCTTCTTTAACTTACTTTCTTCTCTCCTCTCTTGATCCTCAAATTCTTTTCTTTTCTTTTCTAATTTCACTTGATCGCATTGTACTTCATATGGAGATAATGGAAACAAAGTAAACTTCTTCCCATTCAAAGTAAGTGTGTACTTGTTCAACAAACAATCATATGTGACTTCTCTATCATATTGCCAAGGTCGGCCCAATAACATATCACTCGCATGCATAGGTATTACATCGCAAAGAACCTCATCCTTATATCTTTCCAAAGTAAAAGAAATAAGAACTTGGGAGTTTACCTTCAATTCTCTTTTGTTTGTTAACCGTTGAAGTTTATATGGTTTTGGATGTAGATGAGTAGTGAGTTGGAGTCATTTTATAAAAAAACTACTTATTACATTTGTACAACTTTCACTATCAATCACCAAGCTACATGGGGTTCCTTCAATCAAGCACCTTGTGTGAAATAAGTTCTCCCTTTGACCTTCAACTTCTCCTCCTTGATCTGCAAATTAAGTACTCTTCTTGCAACTAAGGATATGGAGTTACCTTCTTCAATGTACTCATCATCAAAGGCTTCGGATTCGTCCTCAAGGCTACCACCTTGTTCATCACTTTCATCTTCTGAATCAATAATTCCATTTCTTATGACCATGACTTTTTTATTGACACAATCTTGCTCATGTGCCCAAATCCTTTGCACTTCCAACATTGAATGGAACTAGATTTATCTCTTTCCTCCTTTGAAGCTTCATTCTTTTTAGTATAGGTGCTCCCGGTGTCCACTCTTTTAAGGCCACAAACTTCCCTTTTGCTTCACCCTTATTCACAAAACCATCCTTGTTCCAGATATTAAAATTTGAAAAGGTATTAACTTTAGAATTATACCTCTTGGAATGTTCCTTTTATTCTCTCAATTGTTCTTAAATTTTGATTGCATAATAATACATATCTTCTAAGTATAGTTGTGGATATCTATCAACGATATGAGCAATTTGTCGATTTAAACCTCCAAGGAATCTAAACATGGTGTCTTCTTCTTCTTCTTGAATATTTGCTCTTTCCATCAAAGTGATGGAAAAGTAGGCATGGGCAGCGGAATTGAGGATCAATTTTACTCTAATTACATAAATTAAACATACAACCTTAAATTAGTTAATAAGGGTTTTTTAGAAACATTACCTTTGAAGCTCCCGAAACTCGTCTATCTCCACTCGAACACGAACTGAACAATCACTAGAGCTGACCTACTATCCTCTGGACTCAGAACCGGGTTGTGGGACCTGATGGATGAAAAACCCAAGAGAGAGAAAGAGATGGAAATAGAAGAAGGTATTTTGGGTTGGGTTTGAGTTTTTTTAGCCCAATTTTAGAAAACTATTTTGGCAAAAATTTCAAAAGTTTTTAATCCAAAATAACAAGCTCATATTTATAGAAAAGGGCCATGCTAAATTGCATGATAACTATGAAAGTATAACGCTCATCGAAGGCTGCACTAGTCCTAAAAGAATATAGTGGGGAGGTGCCACCTCTGAGAGAGAGAAAGCGAGACGGAAAAGAAGATTCAAGACAGCAAACTGAACGAAGAACATTGAACAACTAGTTCAAATAGACTCTCACACCAGAGAACAGAGAGCCAAACCAACCAACTCATAAACAAACCTTAGAACAATGCAGTCATCAGAAAAGAAAATAAGGAAGCCCTATCCCACAGGCAAACAAAGGATATCTATCATTTCTATCTTTTCTTAGAGAAAGGGAACTCCAAAGAAGGGAAGGGTGTCCCTATAACAGATACAAATGATTTCTCCTCGGTGTTCCAAGCTCCGATGGACCCAATAACATAGATGACATGGAAAGATCGGAAGAAGTGTTAAGTGTCGCCTTCGGCTCTCGGTCTTGAGGGACACTTCGTTTCCGTATATGTATTATGTGTTTCACCCGACCCCGAAGCTCTTTCCAAGAGTGCACCTTTCCCATTTCGTCAGCCGACGAGATCCCCCTTGGTCCTCATTAAACAAGGGAAGTAGCACTAAGAACAACGGAGGAACGCATAGAAGATAGGTGTATACCTCTGTACATAGCATCTGGTAAGGACGTTATGTACCACAACTATCATACGACACCTCTCCAGAGCCCCGACCAGTCTTGACTGAAAAGCTTTCAGACCCCTGTGTGAGCAAGTTATACTAGCAACTTGCTGTGTCATGTCCGTTTTCGTTACACATATGATATGGTACCT
>NC_052351.1:39233539-39283889 GCF_009727055.1 Benincasa hispida | reverse complement strand
TGACTCATTCCTTCGGTATCAGTCCTTCATTCTATATATGCTATTTCAATGAATCTGTATCAGTTCATAGACGGTAACACTTAAGCTTGAGTTCATTCACTAGAGGGTAAGAGAAAATCAGAATACTCTTTCCTTATTAGATTCGGATTCGACAGATACTTTTTACAAGCACAAGGGCTATAGCTCAGTTGGTAGAGCACCTCGTTTACACGTGCGCCAATGTTTTTCAGAGAAGTACATCATGTAATAAAAAAAGTTGATCTTATTGAGATGATTTATAACTTTAAAATGTTCTAATTTAAACATGAAATAATTTCATTCTTATAGCTGCTTTATCTGCCTGAAGTCGTGTAAACCAGAAATGAATTAACAAATATGACGCAAGACCTACTCCTTCCCATCCCAAGAATAATTGAAGAGAGTTATCTCCAGTCACCACCATTGGCATAAAAAAAGTAAAAATGGATAAATAACACATAAATCGAGGGGTAAGCTGACACTAGGATTGTGAGAATCTACTGTGTGTAAAAGGACTAACTTCATAAAAACCCAACACCTAGAATCCACTATCTAAGTGGGCTTAATGTCTCCATTATAAGCTAAACCTAGCCCACTATTTTGTTAGTGGAATTATCTAACAAAAGTTTGGATTTTCCCACTAACTTTAGTCAAAGGGCAAAATAGTCATTTGGTCAAAGTCAAACTTTGATCGAAAAGTCAACATTTTGGCTTTTTATAATTTTTTCCGTGTTGACTAATTTTGACCTCCCGAGCATGAATCTGCATTCATTTTCTCAAAATTCAAATCACATTTGAATATAAGGTCGGTCAAAATTTGGCTTTTCAAAGTCAAAAGTCAACTCTTTGACTTTTTACATCTTTGACCATTTCCATTATTTTCGAGCTTCCGAATATGTACGTATTCATATTCTTGATATGTAAATCACATTTAAATATTAAAGTTGTTTCTCTCTCTTCACCTAATTCGAACAATTCAAATTATTCTATCATACTGTTCTAAGTATATTCCATATGAGTTAGTAGGGGAACCTAATGGACCTATAGATCATGGGCTTCAACGATCCGAGATTAGCTGGCTAAACTCTTTAGATGGAGCTAATCAACATTCGTTAACTCACGGGTCATTCTACTATAGTCCCGTAGTTGCACTCCTCTCATTATAGATATATTTGTGTCCATATGATATAACCATGATTAGTAAGCTAATCCTTCACAGGTTGTTCGTATTCTTGGCTGGGTCATAAAAACCGTTTTCCCCCCGAGACTATATCTTATTCCTTAAGTTCCACTGATCCTCTAATGAACAATTGGTTTAAGGTCCAACCTATAAACCGAACCCCTCTTGGGCCAATGAGAGGGTGGGGTCCCTTATTCAAGACCTAGATTCAGTACTAAAGGGAACAACCTATCTACTACCCTTAAACGGGTAGGAGTGAATTCTGTCTTGCACCTTATGTTCCCAGCTATCCACCTAATCTTACCCCTAAAATGGGGGGCTTATTGGGCCAGCGATAATGAACTGCCCTCACCTATGCAAATCTAAGGATAATTCCGAGTGAACAGGAGTTCATAGTTAGTTAAGGATTAAGATTAAGTTACTTAGGTCATCAATTAACGAAATAGTCAGTTTTATACATTAAACGACATTTAGAACGTAAAAAATGACTATTTCATGGTTCAGTCTTATGTAAACTCTTTACATAGGATACCCTCATTTTCATGTCTCCACATGAATGGTTTACAATCACATCGTTTGTACTAACTACAAAATGGGCCACATCCATAGTGTCCCTAGAATAAGGCGCCCAACCTTATTCACATACTATAGACCATTTTGACTATATATTTGAACTTGATCCACATTTATGTCACTACATAAAGTTCAAACTTAAACTTAATAGCCTCAGAACCTTAGTTTACTGGATTCATGAATATAGAATTTAAATTTACTAAAGATTTTCAATAACAGCTTTATTGAACAAGAATATGATATTACAAACTACGAGTTTTAGGACATAAAATCCAACACAAAGTTTCCATCTCTTGATAATATTCAACTATACTTTTTGTTCCCTGCCTTAAAACTTGCAATTTAGTTCTCAAATCTCTTTCATAACATTTTGGAACATACCTCTTTCTCATAGCTTTTTTAAGTTCTTCTCAAGTTTCAATGGGATCCTTCTCTTTCCTCCTTCTCTTGGATCTGAGATGTTGATACCAATTTTCTGCATGGTTAATGAATTCGGCAATGACAAGTCTCATCTTCTTATTCTCACTCAATGTGTTGTAATCAAACACATGTTCTATTTTCCTTTCCCATTCTAAGTATGTCTCTACATCCGACATTCCACAAAATGGTGGAATTTTGAGCTTGACTCTACTATCTCTATCTTCATGGATTCTTTCTCCTTGTCTAGAGTGCATATTATTTCTACCTTTTCCTCTCATGTTTCCTCTTCCTCCAATTTTTCTTTCTTATTCAACTAAGTCAATTACTCCCTCATCTTCTTGTAAGACTCTTTGTTGTTGTGCCCTCATTTCTTGCCTATCTTTCCTCATCATTTCCATCATGCCTTGAATGGCTTGAAGAATAGCCATATTAGTATCTTGTACTTGTGGTACTCCTTCACCCTGTGATGTTTTAAAGTTAGTAATAAAAGGGCCTCACCACACTTCTCACCAATTTCACTCAAGAACACTCGTGTTTATCACTCAACGGTAGGCTTTTGGTACTAGGTCAAAGATGTAAGGGTTGGCTTATATTTTTGGTGCAATCTCACTAAAAGTTTGATAAAAACCAATTCAAAATGATCAACTCTCACAAACTAAGACTAGAGTAACTAAACTTAGTCTAAAAATAAAACAAATATGGATTTTTTTTTCCAAATGAATGATAAGAAACTTTCATGTGCTTTGTCTTTGATTTCTTTGCTTCTTCTTCTTCTTCTTTTTTTTGCTACTGTTTTTTTCTTGCTGACTTTTTTTCCTTACTGACTTTTTTTTTCTTTATGATCCAAGAGCTGATTTGAAGAAGTTTTCAAGACAAGTTGTAATATGTCTTGTTACAAGATGTAAGCAATTGCTTTAGAGAAAAAATTGAAATAAAGTAAAGATAACACCTCTAAAATCAGCCAAGAACGATGAACAAATTCTCTGATACCAAATGATAAGCGCCCGCAATGCTGGTTGGATGCAAAGCTAGAGGTCCTTCTAGGATCCTTGCAACCACTCACAAAGAAAGCTAGCTTAGATCAAACTTAGAATCTATGATGGTCACTCTTAGATCATAAGACAACCCACTCCATAATTAGCTTGATCAAAACTAATCCAATGAATTGATTTAAACATCAAATCTAAAGTGAGATTTGAAAGAAAAAGACAACACCAAAGGGTTGAATAAGCACAAGCTTTTTTACTATGGAAAATCTGAGTTTTGAAGAACATTACAAGCCATTTTATAGGCCAAATAGTTGTGGATAGACCAAGAAACTCAAAAGTCATTCAAATACAATTAATTGCAAATTGTAGAAAATAACAGCTAGAAACTTGAAACTTAATTGCATACTAAATTATAAGTCAAAATGCAAAACTAGGAATGTAGAAAGTCTTAAAATTGCCTTAAATATCTCCTCTAGAAGGCGGCAAAGTAGATATGCATGTTTGAAAAAGTTTGACATCACATTTCCCCATGTCGTGCACACTTGACAACATTTTCTTTACAAAATCTGCACACTTTTTTTGACCACCGTGTCATCTTTCAAACTATAGGACTTTTCCGTTGCCATCTTCATGTCATTCTCTTTTTGACTCATTGAACTAACATTATATAAAACTTTGGTCTCAAAATTATTTGTCAGTTCTTGTGAATTTGCCAGTTTTTGAAGATGTAGTGTGAACGTCTTTTGAATCTTCTTTGCCTTGCTTCTTGTAATTGGTACTTTAGGTACATGTAATGGTTCAATGGTTGAATTCACATCACATGGACCTTCCGTTTTCCTTCTAAGTGTTAATCCCTATCACTCACCAAAGAGCTCAACATTTAACACTTAGAATATTTTTTGCCCTCAAAGTACCCGAGAGTTTACATTCTCACACTTAGATAATTTCTCCTTTCCTCTGTCTTGCCTCACACCCAAACTTCCCCTTTTTACCAAGTGTTAGCTATTCCCTTCGCCCACCCAAGAGTCATCTTTCAACACTTAGAAATTTTCTTTTCCCTTAACATTACATACATGCTCTTACACCTTCATAATTATCATAACATAAACTTACGATGGCATTAAACACATAATTAAGAGGACTTAAGCACAATTAACTAGTAAATCAAGTTTAGGGGTTTGCACGCACCACCCACCCACATTGTCGTCATGCTTCTCAATGTTCCACAGGGCATCAACGTTCAATTTTTATTCATTACAACGAGGGGGGCACCACAAAACAAGACTCAAAAAGCTCTCCACCTAGACGAACTGCACCACAAACTTCCATGTGAGGGCCATTTCATTGACACACAAATCAATCTTTCTATGTAAATGCTCCATTGACGTATTTCCCCCCATAGATTTTAATACGTCTCGGTAGCTCCGAAGACACCACATAATTGTAAAGGCCTTGTCACTATTGAGGATGATGCCCTAAACTCTTGTTGGGTTCTGTAGTTTGCAAACACTATATGGAACAAACGTTTGTGATGTAATAATATATGATATTTTCTTCAATATTGTCTATGAAACATGGGATGTTTTATTTGTTTTACCTTAAACCAATAAACTAAGATCCCTTGTTGTCGTAGTAACTTAAGCATTTATGTGGAGACATACAGGTGGATCATACCTTAAGTGATAATCAAAATGGTTTGTAGTATATGGATATATAAGGGAAACCTTATCCTGGTGACCCTACAGATGTAGCCCACTTTGTAGAATAGTTACAAGTGTTGTGACTTGCTACAGATGGTCTGATCCTGATCATTCATGTGGAGACATGCAAGCGGGGGTGTTCTATACAAAGGAGTTTGTATAAGACCAGATCACGAAATGTTATAGTCTCGTTATATAACATCGTTCATGATAAAGACTTCATTTCACTAGGATGACCATAGGTAACATGACCTTAATCCTGAGTGAGTTGGGAACTCCTGTCTTTGAGGGCGGTCCATTGATTTACATGGGGCGAGTGGCCAAATTGCCGACTCAAACCTACCACTTTGGAGATTCGTCTGATTTGGGAGCTGAGAACTCAGCAACATAAGATAGAATTCACTCCTTCCCCAAAGTAGAGGTAAGTAGATAGATTGCTCCATTAAGGGCTGATTCCGGGGCTTGAACGATATGGCGCCACACACTTTCTCATGGCCCGAGAGGTGTCCACACATAGTAGGACTATGTTGTATTGTTCATTAGAGGGATCACTGGTACTTAAGGAGTTAGATGTAACTACAGGGGAAAAATGGTAAATTGACCCAACTGTACTTACGAGCACCTGTGAATGGTTATCGTACTGTTGATTGATTATATCCAATGGACACAAAAATATATTTGTGGTGAGAAGGGTGCAGCTGTCGGTCTTTAGTGGAATGTCTGGCAGTTAACGAATGGTGGATCTTGTGGCTAAAGAGTTTAGTCAGCTATTCACGTACCGTTGGAGCTTCAAGCTACATGTCCATAAGGTCCCCTTGGTAGCTCAATAGATTCAAGTTGAGAATCAGTTTTTGGGTCAGTTTGAAGTGTTCAAATTGACAAGATGGAGTTTAATTATATATGATATGATTAAACTGGTCGATTATATATGATATAGTTGACATGATGTATAAGATACATTAATTGGAGGAAAATGATATAAATATGATTTATATCTAGTGGAGGAGAAAAGGTCTATGGTGTCACACCCCCTCCCAGATTACCCTCTTAACCTAGAAGAAGATGTGATGATAGCAGTTACTAGCCCTATCGCCAACATTTCCACCTTTACCTTTTTACTTCACTCCTGAAGTGCCAACCTGATAAACATTATTAACTTATGTAATTAGCTCACATCTAGAAAGTTCTACATAATTATGATCACATACTTAACAACCATGACATAATATCTACAGACAAAATATTTATAATTGGGCCTAAACTTTACTAATAAAACCCTGATTCCCTCAAAACATGTGTACATCAATATAGAACATTGACCTAAATTCTTTAAACTAGCCGAGCCTTTCAGTGGCAAGCAGTAGCAAGATCAGCCTTGAGAAATTCGACCGCTACCTAGGAAAGAAAAACATAGGAAACTATGAGTTAGTTGCCCAGTGAGTGACTATAAAAATCATATTATGCCATGCTTCACATTATTATAAAACATGTAAACATACTGGGAAACATTTCAAGCAACTTCCTTGAAAACATAAACATGGTCTTAACATCAAGCTTCTGAGAAGAGAATTCATTAAACATCAATAAACATCGTTAAACATCATTAAACCTTAGTTGAGAATGAGCATACATCGCTCTAGCTCCCAACGTCTGTATTCGGCCAAGAGACCCATACTTTGGCATCTCATTTAGAACTTCCTATGTGCACGTGGAGTTTACTAAGTACCGTCAACACCTTAAGAACTCTTACCCAGATACCTTCTCCGAGTCCTTCTGTACCAGGCTCTTCTCTAGAATCAAATCAAGCTTTAAAAGTAAAACATTTACATTAAGAATCATTCAATCATAGCAACTTAGCTTTTGTAATGAATTAACGTATAAACTTGGCATGTGATAAAACATATACATGCTGGAGAAGAAATTCTATGCAATTCATAAAAACTTGATTCTTGAAAACGTATAAACTTATCATCAAACATTATTGAAATCACATGGTCTTCTATGCATAAACATTGAAAACATTAAGTTATTTTAGTCATTCATAACTCGTCTGGGCTCTTAACGGTATGTAGGCTTCTCCTAGCTTCTCTTGGCCTGATACGACATAATTCCTTGTTAGATTCCTTAGAATTCCCATCAAGATACTTCAAATAGTTTGTTTACTAGCGAAACCTTCATCAACAAGATCATTAATACTAATGAGATTGTCATCATGAGCGAGGCCTTCCTCACGAGCGAGATCCTCATGAGCAAGATCAAGCATCACACTAGCGATACTTCATCATTAGCGAGACTTACCAACACTAGCGAGATTTAGTCCAAAAATTCAGTGAGATTCTTCTCCTGAGCGAGATTCAGCATAAAAACTAGCGAGATTATCATCCTGAGCGAGATTTCCACAATTCTTGTCTCGCTCTTGCTCCCTCGGTGAGTTGCTCAGCTGCTTGTTTATACACTGAATTCCTATTTCAACTTCAAAAATTCATAACTCAAAATTCAGAACTATTTTCAGGAAACTTTCTTCTACACTTAAAATTTCAGCCCTAAATTACTTGTGGTTTGGCCTGGAGCTTCCAATCTTCACCACTTGCCTTAATTAATCTGAGAACCTGGCCCTTCTGCAAATTCCTTCACTTTTCGACCTTTTTCCTATGAGATATTTCTCCGACAACCCAACCACAAAAACTAGACTCTCCCAGCTTTCAAATGGCACCAATCCCACTTAATTCGCTCGAGTCATTTGCCAAAATCGAGCTTCTGAAGTTCATCTTTTTTTTTTTATGCTTCCGGCTGCCTCCCATGTATGAATATCAACCACCACCTCACCCAGTAATGATTAAGTACATTTCAGCTAGAATTAATTAATTAATCTTTTCTCTCTCTTTCTTTTTCTTCATAAATTCCCTGTATTAAACCATAATTTCTCTTATCATTTAATTAACATAATATCCTTATGGCTACACATACTTATATAGAAAACGTAGAATTCGAGGTTTACAATTACCTCCCCCTAAAAGAAATTTCGTCCTTGAAATTTACCTGAAATATCATTTGAAAAGTTGAGGATATCTCCTTTTCATTTGCTCTTCGGGTTCCCAGGTTGCTTCCTCAATTCCATGGTTACGCCATAATACCTTTACCAAAGGTATCGTCTTATTTTTTAGCACTTGGTCTTTTCTATCTAAAATCTCGATAGGCTCTTCTTCGTATGATAAATATTCCTTGAGCTGTAATGGTTGTGCTGCTAGTTTGTGCGTAGGATCAGGCACATACTTCTTTAACATTGAACACATCATGAATACGGGTTAGCTCTGAAGGTAACTACAATCTATAAGCTGCTGGGCCAACTCGTTCCACAATCTCATATGGTTGGATGTATCGTGGACTTATCTTCCATTTCCTTTCAAACCGAAGAATTCCTTTCCATGGGGACAATCAAAGAAATACGTGATCTCTGACTTCAAATTCTAGTTATCTTCTTTGCTTATCCGTATAACTTTTCTGTCTATCGTGAGCTGCCTTAAGGTTATCTCTGATAAGTTTCACATTCTCAATTGTCTGTTAAACCAATTCTGGACCCAATAATTTCCGTTCTCCAACTTCGTTCCAACATACCAGGGTCTTGCAAGGTCGGCTGTACAATGCTTCATAAGGAGCCATTCCGATACTTGAATGATAACTATTGTTGTATGCAAATTCGACCAATGGTAATTTATATCCCAACTTCCTTTGAACTGTAACATGCATGCTCTTAACATATCTTCCAGCGTTTGTATAGTTCTTTCCGACTGTCCATTTGTTTATGGATGAAAAGCCGTACTGAAATGCAATTTAGTGCCCATAGCCTTCTGCAGACTAGGTCAGAATTTCGAAGTAAACCTCGAGTCTCGATCCGACACTATCGACACTGGGGCTCCATATTGACTGATTATCTTATCTGCATAAATCTTAGCTATACGATCCAATGTAAAAATAACTTTTACTAGTATAAACTTGGCCGTCTTGGTCAATCTATCAACTATCACCCAAATTCCATCATATCCTGAGGGCGTCCTAGGCAATCCAAAAAGAAAGTCCATCGTCATATGCTCCCACTTCCACTCAGGAAATCCTGTTGGTCTCTACCTCTCAGGTTTCACCTGTTGATAGACTAAAGATCGATTTACATATTCTGTTATGTCTCTATTCATTCCAAGCCACTAGTATGATTTCTTTAAGGTTCTATACATCTTGGTGCTTCCTGGATGCATAGCGTAAGTAGAACTGTGCGCCTCTTCTAGAATGGCTTGCTTAAGCTGCAACTTGTTAGGCACACTCAGTCTTCCTTCCTTTTCTAGTACACCATCTGTTCTCAATTGAAAGTCAGTTCTGATTCCCTTACTTACATTATCTGCAATCTTTTGAAGATCATGATCTTTCAACTGATCCTACTTAAGGTCTTCTATTAAAGTAGGTCTTACCTGAAATGTAGCTATCAATCCTCTTGACTGTCCTACTGATAAGGCAGTTCTAGAATTTCTAAACTCCTGGAGTAACATCCCTCTCGCTGTTCCAATAATTGCTCTGGATCCTAAGGATTTCCTGCTTGGTGCATTGACTACAACATTCGCCTTATCAAGGTGGTACTCGATTGAGTAGTCATAGTTTTTGATTAGCTCAAGCCACCTTCTATGTCTTAGGTTTAAATCTTTTTGATAAAAAATATACTTCAGGCTCTTATAATCTGTGAATATTTTGCAACGCTCTCCAAACAAATAATGTCTCCACAACTTTAGAGCTAATACAACTGCCGTTAGCTCTAGATCATGCGTAGGATAATTACTCTCGTGCTTCTTAAGCTGACGAGATGCATATGCAATCACTTTCCCATCCTGCATCAACACACATCCCAGTCCCTGTCAGGATGCGTCACAATAAATCTCAAATTCTTTACCTGTCTGTCTCGCAGCGTCTGCAATACTATCCTCAGGTGGGTCATATGATCCTCCCTACTGTTAGAATATACTAATATATCATCAATAAATACGATCACGAACTGGTCCAAATAAGAATGAAATATCCTGTTCATCAAATCCATGAATACCACAGGGGCATTCGTCAATCCAAATGGCATTACTAGGAACTAGTAATGTCCATATCTTGTTCTAAATGCGGTTTTAGGAATGTCAGCCTCCTTCACCTTCAACTGATGATAACTCGATCTCAGGTCTATCTTTGAGAACACCCTAGCTCCTCTTAGCCGATTGAATAAATCATCAGTGTATGGTAGCAGATATTTACTCCTAATCGTTACTTTATTCAATTGCCTATAGTCGATACACAATCTAAGTGTACCGTCTTTCTTCCTTACGAATAACACCAGAGCTCCCAAGGGCGATACACTAAGTGAATGTATCCCTTGTCAATTAATTCCTGCAGTTGAACCTTTAACTCCTTTAACTCAGCTGGCACCATTCTGTACGGTGCCTGTGATATAGGAGTTGTTCCTGGAATTAAATCAATAGTGAACTCCACTTCTCTATCGGGTGGTAATCTTGATAATTTCTCAGGGAATACATCTGGAAACTCATTTACCACTGGAACATCTTCTGGTTTCAGCTTCTTCCCCTGAGCAACCACAACATGAGCCAAGTAGGCTCTACCTCCCTTGCTCAGCAGCTTCTTAGCTTTCACTGTTGATATCAAACTTCCTACAGTTAATCTTTTGCTTCCTATCAGGATTACGTCCTAACTATTTAATTTATTGAACACTACCTCTTTCTTGTAGCAATCCACTGAGGCACGATATTTACTTGGGAAATCCATTCCTAGGATGGCATCAAACTCTAACAAATCTAAAGGAAGCAAATCAACATAAAAATCCTGACCATTGATCAGTACCTCACAATGTTTATAACATTCCCCTACTATTATCACGTCTCCCATAGGGGTAGAGATATAACTCTTCAGACATAGGCTCAAACAACCTATCTATACTAGATGCAAACATGCTGGATATAAATGAATGTTTGGCACCAGGGTCAAATAAAACATAAGTAGACTGTCTACATAACATCACATTACCGGTCACAACATCTAGAGACTCTGCTGCCTCCTGGTATGTCACGACATACACTTGCCCCTACTACTGAGGTCAACCTATGGCACCCTTTTTCTTGGCATCACTTGATTCTTCACCTCGATTTTTAGCGCCCTTCGGTTGGTTAACTGCCTAAGAAGTTATCTACTGCGCTATTGGGTCTTCCTTGTTCACCTGGGGATAATATCTCTTGAAATGTCCTACTTGACCTCATTGGAAACATGCCCCTCTTCCACTATAGCACACTCCAAGATGCCTCTTTCCACAACTAGGGCACATCGGTTTCCTGTTTGTACTGGGTACAGACTCACCAGCCAGTGGCATCTCTGGTCGGTTAACTACACTAGCCATGAGTCTCTATTTCCTCTTTCTAGATCCCTGCCAACTCATATCCCTAAATCGACTTCCATTAAATTGACCTGCAATAGGGGGTCGAGATCCCCTATCTCTCGGCCCTATTACAGTCTCACCACCTTTTTGTAACTGTTCATCATCTGCTAAACTTCGCTCTACTCGTATCGCCGTTTCTACTAACTTGTTAAAGTCTAACCAATTAGCTGTAGATGTCACCGGAGCTCTAATCTTTTTCCTCAATCCTTGCTCAAACTTCCTACGTCTATCTCTTTCCTCAAGAATAATCAGCAAAGCATACTATGATAATTCTGTAAATTTCTTCTCGTACTCTGCCACTGTCATCGTTCCCCATGTCAGTCTAAGGAACACATCTCTTTTTACGTCTTGGAACGAGCTAGGGTAATACTTGTCATCAAAGGCCTTCCTGAACTCAAGCCATAACATCACATCCGTACTAATTCATCTGGCGGATACTACCTTCCACCATTTCCCTACTTCTTTCTACGGTAGGAATGTGGCTAATCCTACCTTCCTATCTTTTGGGCAGCCCATAACATTAAAACATTTTTCAATTACATCTAGCCATACCTTGGCTTCAGCTGGGTCTGCTGTACCCTCGAATGTCATAGCTCCTAGGGCTTTAAGCCTCTCAATGCTATACTTCTTCTCTAGGTCGACCCGTACTAAGCCTATACTGGCTGCCAACCTCTGCGCTATTTTGTTAAAAACTATATCTTCTAGTTGAGGATCTACCCTCGCCTGGGGAGTACTAGACTCTCCCTCAAACGTCATTTCCTGACTCCCTGGATCTATTACCTTCCTCTTTCTTCCTGGTGGGTTCTTTCTAGCCTCAGGGCCTCTAGCGGCAGGATTCGTATTCTTGTCTCCTATCTGCTTGCTCTGTCTGCCACTTTGCCTCGGCATTTCCACCTATTAAAATGTACACATGTTAGGGACTCACACTTTAGGGACTTAGACTTATGCATGAACTCTCCCTCTCATTCTCAAAATCTTATGCTTTGATACCAACTTGTCACACCCCCTCCCAGATTACCCTCTTAACCTGGAAGAAGATGTGACAATAGTAGTTACTAGCCCTATCGCCAGCCTTTCCACCTTTACCTTTTTACTTCACCCCTGAAGTGCCAACCTGATAAACATGATTAACTTATGCAATTAGTTCACATCCGGAAAGCTCTACATAATTTTAGATGATCACATGTTTAACAACCACGACACAATATCTACAGACAAAATATTTACAGTTGGGCCCAAACTTTACTAACAAAACCCTGATTCCCTCAAAACATGTGTACATAAATATAGAACATTAACCTAAATTCTTTAAACTAGTCGGGCTTTTTGATAACGGGCAGAAATGCACGTTATCATAGTGCTAAGTTATTAAACAATGTTGGATTGCGTTGATAAAATATGTTAAATTGTGTCCATTAAGCATAAATTCTATAATATTGCGGTCGCATGCGTTCAACGCATTAGAACTATTGTTTTTTGTATTTTTGTGCAGAATATGCATTAATGCAATGCAAGATTGCGATCATAGGAAATTATCGGTCGAGTGCAACTTCATCGCAAGACTTTGTGTTGATCGTGCTCGCAAACATTCGCCAGAGAAGGATCGCTGCAATTTGGTCAGCGCAACATGGTGGGCGCATCTGGGTGAAAGGTCAATTAAGAACGATGGGACAGAAAGTTGATGACAGTCGAATCCAAATTAAGTTGACAACCGATAACGGTCACAAAGTACATTCAACATTATCGGTAACAATCATTCGACACATTAATCAGGAATTAAAGCTATCCAATCTGTACAACCGGCAGAGAGAAGCCGCCTTTCACCATTGATGCCCTATAAATACCAAGTGCATTCTTCAGAAAAGTGGTTGATCGGTTGACGAGTTAACCAGTTACTTCTGTTCATAGTTTTCTTTTCCATTTTACGGCGGAGCAAGAGAAGAGTGGTGGCACCGGAGATCGCCCAGGGCAACTCAAGAGAGAACCTTGAGGCGTAAGAGCAGAGAGCAGGCCGACTCTCGCGAGAGCGAGAATATCATTAGAGCACGAGTAGAATCAGTGTAAACGCCTGGCAGCAAGAAATTGCTACCAGGCTCTTTACTATACTTGCATTGTTATTTTGTACTTCATCTTCATATCTATTCAATGGAAGTTCTATTTCTACATCTACTCACTCTCTTAATATGCATGAGTAGCTAAACTAGTTGAATGGGTTGAGAAGAACTAAGCTAACATGACCTAGGAAGTTCATTGCTTGCGATTGTCTTGTTTTATGCTGTGCAAAATACCCTTTAGAGTTACTCAAGAAAGAATCTAAAGAAAGAACCTAATGTCTCGAGAGAGCTAGGTTAGAATCTGGACTCGAAAGAGCAATATTAGGCTTGTCTAAACAAGAGATAGGGACTTAGAGATAAGCTTTATTTGTCAACTTGCATCGCATGCATCCTAGGAATGGGAATGATATTATGTGGTCGCATATTTGTGTGAATGTCATGTTGTCATCGCATAAATAGAGATAGAGGTTTATGTGTAAACCCTATAGACTTATCGCATATTTATCGCATGCGTTCTAGCCTTAGAAGCCGTAGCATTCATGCCGAGAGGTGGTTTACTATTGTATGCTTCCTAGGAATGCATGATCGCGAAGCATGAACGCATTCTAAGGAGTGTTAGTCGAAACCTTTCTCAACTCGTTCACCATATATTCATCGCATTTCCCGTTTACCAACTCTTTTCAAACTCCGCCACAATTGTTATTTACTTTTAATCAACGCAATCGACAAACCAAAGATTTTATTTATTTTCCCGATTACTGCAAAGTTTTCATCAAAATTATCAATGCAATCTATTTTCACAAGTCCCTGTGTTCAACCGTGGACTTACCAGGAAACTCAGAGGAATTTACACTTGAATTTCGTTGGGGAAACTTGAGTGCACAACGTAATTCCATCAACGCATATCATCCATATTTCCATTACATAAAACAACGCATCACCTTTCAGTGGCAAGCAGTAGCAAGATCAACTTTAAGGAATCTGACCGCTACCTAGGAAAGGAAAACATAGGAAACTATGAGCTAGTTGCCCAGTGAGTGACTATAGAAATCATATTATGCCATGCTTCACATTATTATAAAACATGTAAACATACTGGGAAACATTTCAAGTAACTTCCTTTAAAACATAAACATGGTCTTAACATCAAGATTCTGAGAAGAGAACTCATTAAACATCATTAAACATCATTAAACCTTAGTTGAGAACGAGTATACATCGCTCTAGCTCCCAATGTCTGTATCCAGTCAAGAGACCCATACTTCGGCCTCTCATTCAGAACTACCTACGTGCATGTGGAGTTTACTAAGTACCGTCAACACCTTAGGTACTATTACCCAGATACCTTCTCTGAGTCCTTCAGTACTGGCTTCTCTAGAATCAAATCAAGATTTAAAAGTAAAACATCTACATTAAGAATCATTCAATCATAGCCTTGATCTGAAAAACGCATGCTTCATCATAGCAACTTAGCTTTTGTAATGAATTAACATATAACCTTGGCATGCGATAAAATAAATACATGCTGGAGAAGAAATGCCATGCAATTCATAAAAACTTGGTTGCTTGAAAACGTATAAACTTATCATCAAACATTATTGAAATCGCATGGTCTTCTATGCATAAACATTGAAAACATTAAGTTATTTTAGTCACTCACAACTAGTCTGGACTCTTAACAGTTTGTAGGCTTCTCTTAGCTCCTCTTGGCCTGATACGAGATAATTCCTTGTTAAATTCCTTAGAATTCCCATCAAGATGCTTCAAATAGTTTCTTTACTAGTGAAACCTTCATCAACAAGATCATCAATACTAACGAGATTATCATCATGAGAGAGACCTTCCTCACGAGCGAGATCAAGCATCACACTAGCGAGACTTTATCATTAGCAAGACTTACCAACACTAACGAGACTTATATCAACACCAGCGAGATTCAGTCCAAAAATTTAGCGAGATTTAGCATAAAAACTAGTGAGATTATCATTATGAGCGAGATTTCCACAATTCTTGTCTTGCTCTCACTCCCTCGGTGAGCTGCTCAGCTGCCTGTTTACGCATCGAATTCCTGTTTCAACTTCAAAAATTTATAACTAAAAATCCATAACTCTTTTCAAGAAACTTCCTTCTACAAACTTGTTTAGAATTGAGTCAAATTTCCACCTTAAAATTTCAGCCCTAAATTACTAGTGGTTTGGCCTAGAGATTCCAATATTTATCACTGGCCTTAATTAATCTGAGAACC
The DNA here is from genome assembly GCF_009727055.1 of Benincasa hispida. Taxonomy (NCBI): domain Eukaryota; kingdom Viridiplantae; phylum Streptophyta; class Magnoliopsida; order Cucurbitales; family Cucurbitaceae; genus Benincasa; species Benincasa hispida. The sequence continues at coordinate 39,268,241 of NC_052351.1, read as the reverse complement.
TGGCCCTTCTACATATTTCTTCACTTTTCGACCTTTTTCCTATGAGATCTTTCTTCGGAAACCCAACCACAAAAGCTAGACTCTCCCAGCTTTTAAATGGCACCAACCTCATTTAATTCGCTCGAGTCATTTGCCAAAACCGAGCTTCTGAAGTTCATCTTTTTGTTTTTAATACTTCCAACGGCCTCCCAAGTAATGATTAAGTACATTTCAGCCATAATTAATTAATCTTTTAATATTTTTTCTCTCTCTCTTCTTTTTCTTCGTAATTCCCTAGATTAAACCATAATTTCACTCATCATTTAATTAACATAATATCCTCATGGCTACACATACTTATATAGAAAATGTAGAATCTGGGTTTACATATGGTTTATATATTGCATATGATGTGATATTAAAACTATAGGCTATAAATATAATATGATTATATTTATTTTTAATATCGTGCTTCACAACAACGTCGCTACTAAATGATCGTTTAGACTTGCGTGCTTGTATTCGCTGCACTAAACGATCAAGTGCCTCATGCTTCATCACATTGTAAATGGTACTCGATTGTAGCTAAACGATCATGGATACCCGACCAGTTTGCTAAATGATTAGGGAGGATTCACCCGGGCGGTTCAAGACTCAGTTCGCCTGTGAACCGGTTTGCTCGATGGATAAATATAATAGATAGAATTTTATTTCTGATTTTTTAGGCTTAATCATCCCGGTCCATTAGTCTTTTGGTGAATGTAAAATGTATGTTTTATGGTATGCCATATAGTTAAAATCCCACCTTAGGTTATGCATTGGTCATGCATCATCTTTATATTGTAAGTGTTATGATTTAGAGTTTGCATGATTTAAATTACATAAGAGCATGTTCATGCATCATATAATATAAGAGTTATATTTATGCATGCATTAAGCACAGACATACATTATCTTTATATTATAAGTGTTATAGTATAAAGGTGTATGGAAACATGTTTGGTTGATTCATTACAAGTATATAAAGTTATATATAGTAAAAAATGGACATTGCATGAAGCATGACACATAGGTTAAATTTATAAGTATTATAAATACCTAGTTATGCATGGCAATGTGTATGGGTTTTAGTTATTTCTTTTATAAGAGTTATAAGAAAATTAGAACTAAAATCTATAAGAAATACATGCATGCGACCTTAGGCTTGAATCATGGTTTTAAAAGTATTTTAAAACTTGGTAGAGATAAACCTAAGATCACGGTTCTAATCAGATTAGCAACCTAAGGTTTAATCTTGTAATCAGTTTACTAGGACTAAATGGACTAATAAAAGATTAAAAGTGTAATAAATCTATCTATAAGGGACCTTTTGTCTAAGGTGGGTACTGTCTAGGCTGGGCTATTTAAGCTGATGGAAATGGAACACCCCTACTTGAAAAAGTGAATTAGATAGATTTGATGCATGCATGCAAATTTGAGGACAGTCCATTAAAAAGTTTAATGTGACTACTTGAACTTGTTTAATTTCAAAGACAAGAGTTGTTTTTTAACAAATTAAACTGACTTAGACAAAATCAATAGCTGGTGGTCTAAGTTAATGAACGGTAGAACATTCAGTGGGAGGTACTTGGGTATATGATACTTCATTTAAACCTCTTCACGTTTCTCTCTTTTGTTGGGGATGATGCCTTAAACTCTCATTGGGTCCTATAGTTTGTAAACACAGTTTTGAACAAATGTTTGTGATGTAATAATATATGATATTTTCTTCACTTTTATCTATGAACATTGAATGTTTTAATTGCTTTACCATAAACCAGTAAACTAAGATCCCTGGTTTTCGTTTGTAACTTACAGGTGAACCATGCCTTAAGTTATAACCAAAATGGTCTATAGTATATGGATATAGGAGAGAAACCTTATCCTGGTAATGCTATGGATGCGGCTCGCTTTGTAGAATAGTTATAAGTGTTGTGACTTACTACAGATGGTCTGATCCTGATCATTCATGTGGAGACATGCGAGCGGGGGCGTCCTATACAAAGGAGTTTGTATAAGACCGGACCACGAAGTGTTATAGTCTCGTTATATAACGTCGTTCATGACAGAGACTTCACTTCACTAGGATGACCATAAGTAACATGACCTCAATCCTGAGTGAGTTGAGAACTCCTGCCTTTGAGGGCGGTTCTTTGATTTGCATGGGTGCAAGTGGCTAGATCGCCGACTCAAACCTACCACTTTGAGGATTCGTCTGATTTGGGAGCTAGGAACTCAGCTACGCAAGATGGAATTCACTCTTTCCCCTAAGCAGTGGTAAATAGATAGATTGCTCCCTTAAGGGCTGATTCCGGGGCTTGAACGATGTGGTACCACATACCTTTTCATGGCCCGAGAGGTGTCCACACATAGTAGGACTATGTTGTATTGTTCATTAGAGGGATTAGTGGTACTTAATGAGTTAGATGTAATTACAAGGGCAAAATGGTAAATTGGCCCAAATGTACTTATGAGTATCTGTGAAGGGTTATCGTACTGTTGATTGGTTATATCCGATGGACATAGAAATATATTTGTGGTGAGAAGAGTGTAGTTGTCGGTCTTTAGTGGAATGCCCGACAGTTAATGGATGGTGGATCTCATGGCTAAAGAGTTTAGTCAGCTATTCACGTACCGTTGGAGTTTTGAGCCATAGGTCCATAAGGTTTCCTTGGTAGTTCAATGGATTCAAGTTGAGAATCAGTTTTTTGGTCAGTTCAAATTGACAAGAAGGAGTTTAATTATATGTGATATGATTGAATGGGTCGATTATATGTGATATGATTGAATGGGTCAATTATATATGATATGGTTGACATAATGTATGAGATACATTAATTGGAGGAAAATGATATAAATATGATTAATATCTAGCTGAGGAGAAAAGACTATGGTTCGTATGTTGCATTTGATGTGATATTAAACCATAGGTTAATGAATTAATATGATTATATTTATTATTTAATTTGGATAATTATGGGATAATTGTTGCCCGATTTTTTCTCCGTAACCGAATGATAGTGGGAGATTGCATTCAGTTTCCGTAATTAAAGGATAAAATGAAAATTGTTTTCATTTTGCAAAAGAATCAGACATTCGCTCACGTTTTGTATATACTACCTATCACATAGCAAACCGAGAGCCTACATGAAAACTCAATGTTTATAAACGATCATATACATGCGCACGGTTTACTAAACCATCGCATAGGATTTGCTAAATGATTGTCTAGATCTTTCCTAAATGATCGTGCACCCGATCGTTTACTAAAGGGTCGTCTATACGATCACGACCGTTTTACTAAACGATCGTGTACCTCCACCTAAACGATCAAGCATCGTCTATATGATAGACACCCGACTTCTCCCACTTGCTTGGTCGTGGTATACGATTGTTTCTTCTTCCTTCCCTCTGACAAATCCAACAAAGCCCACACCTCCTAGATTCTCACACCGAGAATATCGAGGGTTCCAAGTGGTGGTGTCTTCCTTACTGCCGAGTTCGTGAAGAGTCCGTTCATGGGTAGACGATTTGGTGGACGATTGCCTAGACGTTCTCAGCGAGAGCGAGAAGAGTAATCCTTAGTCGAGAACGAGATTTGAGGCGAATAAGGGTTCTTCAACTGGTATGTATTTTGTTCTCTTATTGTTTAAAGTTTCAAAGCATGCCTGTAATTTTTTGTATATTGCATAACTAGTATGTTCGTGTTGGAAGGTATCAATGTGCAGTGGAAGAAACTAGGATCTATAAGCATTCTAATTCATTAATTTTAGCAGAAAAGATAACATGCTTCAACAGAAATAAATGGGTTTCATGACATACCTTTGAAGAACTTCCTCTAAGCTTTGATTCAGGTACAAATCTCCACGGAATCTTGTTGTAGATCACACCAAGAGCTTCACTACTATTCTCTTGGAGCTCAAGATTGAGTAGTGGAACTCAAAAGAAGCTGGAATTAAGGGAATTTGGAGAAGCTCACAGTAACAACCTAGTAGAAGAACTTTCTTCTCTCAAATTTTTCTAAAAAATTTGTTCGATTGCAATCACTTCAAAACACTCCAATCTCTTCAATATAATGCAGACATTCATGCAAATAAATTAGCTGCATGAGATGCAGCTCATGCTTGGAGTTAATGAAGAGCTAATGTGGGTTGTTGGTGACCTAGTAGAAGAAGACAATGGAAAATCTATTTTTCAATTTTTGTGTTTTTCTTTTTCTCTTTCAATTTTATCTAAATTGATTTCATAAATCAATTTTATTTAATAAAACTGAAAATATTATTAGTTTTACAAAATTAATTTCATAAATTAATTTTCTTAAATAAAATTAATAAATAATTATTTAAATAATTCTAATTAATTTAATATCAAATATTAAATTAATTTTTAACACAATTCCATCTTCAAATATTTAAATCATATTTCTCCAAATTCATTTAATTCTAATTTGAACACTTCAAATCAACTTATCACGATATTCTAGAGCTAATCCATTTACGAGCTAGTAAGGGACCTCATGGACCTCCAGATCATGGGTTCCAACGGTTCGAGATTAATCGGCTAAACTCATTAGACCGATCTAACCCCCATTCGTTAACTAATGGGTGATTCCACTAAAGCCTATAGTTGAACTCCCCTCACTATAGATATATTATGTCTACTCGATATAACCATGATTAGTAAGTTAACCCTTCACAGGTCATAATAACGGCTGGGTCAAATCTCTATTTTACCCCCGAATTACCTCTTGTTTCTTAAGTCCCACTGATCCTCTAATGAACAATTGATTTGTGTCCAATCAAAAAATCGAATCCCTCTCTGTCCAATGAAAGGGTGAGACCTCTTGTTCAAGACCCAGAATCAACACTTAAAGGGAACAACCTCTCTACTAACCCTAATCGGGTAGGAGTGAATTCTCTCTTGCATCCTATGTTCCCAGCTATTCATCCGGTCTTATCCCTAAAATGGTAAGCTTATTGAGCAGAGGTAATTGGTCTACTCTCATCGTTTGCAGATCAAAGGATAATCCCGAACAAACAGGAGTTCATAGTTAGCTTAGGATTAAGGTTAAGTTACCTAGGTCATCGCTTTGAAATAGTCAGTCTTAAACAGTACACAACATTATAAAGTAAGAGTGACTGGTTTCGTGGTTCAATCTTGCATAAAACTCATTTGCACAAGACACTCCCACTCCTCATGTCCCAACATGAACGAATTAGGATCACTTCGTTTGTAGCACTTTACAACTCTTTGTAAGAACTACAAAGTAGGTCACATCCAATAGTGTTACCAGAATAAGGTACCCAACCTTATTCATATACTATAGATCATTTTGACTATTTACTCGAACCTAATACACTTGTATGTCTCCACATAAAGTTCAAGTACTCATATAATAGTCAAGGGACTTAGGTTTATTGGATTTCTAAAAACTATATATTCAATAACAACTTTATTGAATTCTTAGAATAAGTTCTAATGTTTACAAACTATGAGTTTTAGGACATAAAATCCAACAAACTCCCACTTGGACTAAAACTCCAGTGGTAACTTATATATCTGATATATAAGACTGAGTTTCTAAGTTTTATAGAGAAATGCAATAAACTAGGGCATCCCATACCCATGGTTTACCATTTGGTATCTCATACCCAATATTTCTCCCACTTTCCCTAGGTTATTAACCTCTGGTATTTCTCGTCTTACTAGATGATTCTTAAACACTTTAGCCGAGAAAATCATTGTAAACATATTAGTGTACAATAGGCTTCTATTAAACTATGTGTGGAATGCATCTAATTCTCAATAATGGCCAGGAAGCACATTTTCCTCCCACTACATTGAAGTACTCTTAATTCTTTGATTAAGATGCATCTGACCTGCCTTAACAACTCTTGTTAACAGTTAGATCTAGAAATCTTTAAATTTATTTATAATTCGATCTTAGTCGTTAAATATCTAAATATTTGCAAATGGCTATTAACAATTTGATTCTTAATAGAAGTTGCTATGAGATAGGACAAACATATTTCTTGAAAATGAACACTTCATTCAAAACCAAAATATGTACAAAAGGTTCATTATAAGATTTAACAAAAGTAGGTAATTTACATCTTCATCAGCAACTTCTCCTACTAGATGAGCTAAGCAAACGGTCTCCAAGATCTAAGCAGCCTGTTTACCTTTCTCTACTCTCTTCTCTGCAAGACATTTAGGGCAATTTCTCTTCCAATGCCCTTGTTCATTGCAGTAGAAACATTTCCCTTTCTCTATAGCGGTTTTCTTGCTCTTCTTGCCAGTAGGCTTCTTTTTCCCTTTCCCTTTGTCTTTCTTCGCTGGAATACTCTTAGTTTGCGAAGAAGAGGCAACTTCAGGCTTGGAGAACATTCCTCTCTTCTCAGCAGAAGCAACATTTACTTCTAGTTCCAAGCTCTTAGTTCTTAACATGGTTTGGAAAGCCTGTAACTCATTCCATAGAGTTGTCAAGTTGTATTCTATTTTATTCATCAAGGCATTGGTACAAAATTGCAGAAAACTCTTCAGAAGAAATTCTAGAATAAAGCCAACTTGATTTCTCTCATCCATCATAGCGCCGTTTACTTCAGCTACATTAAAGTGACCATCATGTCCAGGACATGTTCACGAACATTGGTCCCCTCTTTCATGCTACTGTTGTAAACGTATTTGATAGCATCATGCCTCAGGGTGAAGGACGGCTGTCCAAACATCTCTTTCAAAGATTCTATAATCTCTTTGGCAGTTATCATATCCTCGTGTTTTTTCGCCAAAATGTCAGACAGGTTGGCGAGAATATAAGCACAAGCTTTATCATTCGCCCTGTTCCATCTATCAAACGCTTCACGAAGAGTTCGGTTGGAATTTGAGCTAGGAATGGGAGGTCATTCCTCCGTTAAGATCGTCTATCGTGAGTATTGTATTCAAATTCGATTTCCAGGTTACATAGTTGTCCCCAATCAGTTTGTTCGAAGCCAACAATTGTATAATAGAACTCGTCATTCTGAAATTATAAAAAAAATTATAAGTGAATTGCTTTTAAATCCAATCAAATTTTAGCAAAGTGATAATGTACCTATAATCATTATTTTTGCAACGATACTTAAGTAATTTAAAACAAATGCTACCGTGGGGTAGTCAAGAATTCCTTCATAAAAGCAAGACAGTTCTTGACCAAATACTATCTCCAGATAACTCATATTGCGATAGTCATTTAGTTATCGTTTTAGATCAAGATCATTACGAACACTTAGTAAGTCTTGTAAGTGTAGACCCGCCATTTTCAGATCTTATAGAACGGTATGAGTATGCCTCCGAAATAGAAGACAATAACCAAGACGGAACTATAAGACCCTATTCATTTTATTGAAGCCTGGGTTATTCCAAATCTTATGTTACAATCCTCCGTAGGGATCGCCGCGATTAACGACTAGCTAGTACCGCATAAAACCGACAACAGATGCAACATAGGAATCTCATGGTTCAAACTAATGGAAGAAACTGTAGGACAATGTTGACACATTTCTTTCACCCACTTCCCCCATTCACCTTGTTATTGACCCATGTAAACACTTTCCGTATGGAGCAGTCGAGGTAAAATCGACAAGAAGTCGAGCATGGATCTCACAGTGTGTACTCTTGAGGACGTGAAAGCTAATAACTTTTATTCTCCCACTAAAGTGTTCTAAATGTTTGGGTATAATTATACTTAGGTTCTTTTCAGCTAATAAAAACAACCCTAAGTCTAGGTGGTTTATCCAAGTATAACACTTATAAATGGATTTTAAACCTACGATGTCTAGGTGATAAACCGTTTTTATTATCTCACACTGTTCATGAATGCTCATAAAACCGATTACCAACGCTCAATTATTCGGCTATAATCCCCAGGTAGGAGGTGTTCCATAGACCGTCAACTTAAGTACCCCCAGTCTTTGACAGGATTATATACCGGTTGAGTTTGTCACCTTAGTCGTATAAGTTTAACGACCTATTTTAACTATTAAAACAAGTGGTTAACCTAAGTGAACATGCAACTGTTCTTTGTTATGGATTTTAAACGTCTAACCCAATTTTATAACAGCTTACAAAATTTTAGACATGCTAAACATCCACGACAAACAACAAAGGCATTCAATATCTAATATAACTATTATATTAAATAAAAGAAACCCTAACATGCATACTATATAATATAACAATTTATAACATACTTTCAATGCATGTAGCATGCTTTCTATGGTAGGATTTTAAATCTACATGGCATACTGTATGCACATACAAGATTTATTTAATTATAACATACATCAATGCATAAATAATTAAACACTAACTGATATGACTTTAGTTTTGGTAAAAACAAGCAAATAAAACCTAATTAATACAAAACAGCTTCTAAACCGCTCCCAGATCGTTCGAACCGCTCCAAAACGAACTCAAGTAGTCAATCTTTACTTCCTTAACACACCTCAACTAAGTGGCCCAACATCGCATTTGTCCATGGCAATCTTTCCTGCCAACTTCTAAACTTCGCGATCGTTGATTCTCTTGCGACCATCCTAACATTCTGCCTTAGCATCCCCTTTGAAGTGCCTATCTAAGCAACTTAGCTATTTGCATGTAGCCTATACTAGCCTTCTCCACCTTAGGTGAGGTTGATCACATACTTTTCTCACCATCCTTGGCTAAACATCAAACTCAATAGCTAACTTGACTTCCTTCATGACCTTCCACATACTTCATGGACTATACTTTGGCATAATTTTCCTTCCTTAAATACTTGGCCGCATAGCGTTTTGGAAGGGTTGGCTGCATACATGGACATGAATTGTCACATGGACTTTCTATTTTCCTTTTAAGTGTTAATCCCTCTCACTAACCTGAGAGCTCAACATTTAATACTTAGAATATTTTTTGCCCTCAAAGTACCTGAGAGCTTACATTCTCACACTTAGAGAATTTCTCCTTTCCTCTGGCTTGCCTCACACTCAAACTTCCCCTTTCTACCAAGTGTTAGCTATTCCCTTCGCCACCCAAGAGTCATCTTTCAACACTTTGAAATTTTCTTCTCCCTTAACATTACATACATGCTCTTACACCTTCATATTATTATAAACATTACAATTATCATAAACTTAAACTTACGATGGCATTAAACACATAATTAAGAGGACTTAAGCACAATTAACTAGTAAATCGAGTTTTAGGGTTTGCACGCACCATCTATCCCACGTTGTCATCATGCTTCTCAATGTTCCACAAGGCATCAATGTTCATTTTTCATTCATTACAGCAAGGGGGGCACCACAATACAAGACTCGACAAGCTCTCCACCTGGACGACCCGCACCACAAACTCCCATGTGAGGGCCACTTCATCGACACACAAATCAATCTTTCTATGAAAATGCTCCATTAACGTATTTCCCCCCACTAGATTTTAATACGTCCTGGTAGCTCCAAAGACACCACATAATTGTAAATGCCTTGTTACTGTTGAGGATGATGCCCTAAACTCTCGTTCAGTCCTATAGTTTGTAAACACAGTTTTGAACAAACGCTTGTGATGTAATAATATATGATATTTCTTCACTATTGTCTATGAAACATGGGATGTTTTATTTTCTTTACCACAAACCAATAAACTAAGATCCCTGGTTGTCGTTGTAACTTAAGCATGTATGTGGAGACATATAGGTGGATCATGCTTTAAGTGATAACCAAAATGGTCTGTAGTATTTGGATATAGGAGGAAAACTTTATCCTGATGACACTACGGATGCGGTTCACTTTGTAGAATAGTTACAAGTATTGTGACTTGCTACAGATGGTCTAATTCCGATCATTCATGTGAAGATATGCGAGCAGGGGCGTCCTATACAAAGGAGTTTGTATAAGACCGAACCACGAAGTGTTATAGTATCGTTATATAACGTCGTTCATGATAGATACTACACTTTACTAGGATGGCCATAGGTAACATGACCTCAATCCTGAGTGAGTTGGGAACTCCTGCCTTTGATGGTGGTCTTTTGATTTGCATGGGTGCGAATGGCCAGACTGCTGACTCAAACCTACCACTTTGGAGATTCATTTGATTTGGGAGCTGGGAACTCAGCTACATAAGATGAAATTCACTCCTTCCCCGAAGCAAGGGTAAGTAGATAGATTGCTCCCTTAAGGGCTGATTTCGGGACTTAAACGATGTGGGGCCACACATCTTCTCATAGCCCGAGAGGTGTCCACACATAGTAAGACTATGTTGTATTGTTCATTAGAGGGATCACTGGTACTTCTGTCTCTTATACACATCTAGATGTGTATAAGAGACAGTAGTAAGACTATGTTGTATTGTTCATTAGAGGGATCACTGGTACTTAAGAAGTTAAATGTAACTATAAGGGCAAAACGGTAAATCGGCCCAGCTGTACTTATGAGCATCTGTGAAGGGTTATCGTACTGTTGATTGATTATATCCGATGGACACAAAAATATATCTGTGGTGAGAAGAGTACAACTGATGGTCTTTAGTGAAATGTCTGGCAGTTAACGGATGGTGGATCTTGTGGCTAAAGAGTTTAGTCAATTATTAACGTACCGTTTGACCTTCAAGCCACAGATTCATAAGGTCCTCTTGGTAGCTCAATGGATTCAAGTTAAGAATCAATTTTTGGATTAGTTTGAAGTGTTCAAATTGATAAGAGGGAGTTTCATATTATATATGATATGAATAAACTGGTCGATTATATATGATATAGTTGACATGATGTATGAGATACATTAATGGAGGAAAATGATATAAATATGATTATATCTAGTGGAGGAGAAAAGGTCTATGGTTTATATGTTGCATATGATGTGATATTAAAACTATAGGTTATAAATATAATATGATTATATTTATTTTTAATTAAAATATTATGAGATAATTATTGGTGGTTTTTCTCCATAACCGTAAGAGATAGTGGAAGGTTACATTCAATTTTCATAATTGAAGGATAAAATGAAAATAGTTTTTATTTTGCAGAGAGTTCAGACAATTGCTTCACGATTAGTACACCGCCCATCGTCTAGCTAACGAGAGCATACACAATAGCTCAAGTTTTCCTAAACGGTCGTGTACACACGCAGATTTCCTAAACGATCGCATGTGCGAGCGATTTACCTAAGCGATCGTCAAACGATCAGTCCCGTTTTACTAAACGATCGTGCACCTTTTTCTAAACGATCAAGCACCCATCTATGTGATAGACACAATATCTCTCCACTTGCTTGGTCGTTGTAAACGATCGTAGTTTCCTCCTTCCTTTTACCAAATCCAACTAAGCCCACATCTCCTGGATTCTGACTCCGAGAATACCGAGATTACTGAGTGGTGGTGTCCTCCTTGCTGCTTGTTCGTATAGAAGACCGTTCGGTACTAAGTGACAACAAGATTTAGTAGACGATAGACTTGGTGATCACAACGACAGTGAGAGTTGTTATTCCTTGACGAGAGCGAGATATAAAGGGAAGATGAATTCTTCCAGAGGTATGTTTCTCGTTCCTTTGCATTTAAGTTTTGAAAAGTATGCCATAATTTTTTTGTAGATGCATAACTTGTTGTATGTTTGTGAACGCGGTATTTCTGTCACAATGCATTTGGAACGATCTTGCTTTTGATCATAGGTACTCTTTGATAAGAGTTCCTTCAGTTACATCCTTCTCCACAAGCTTATCAACCATGCATCCCAAAACTCCAAAGGACGCCAACCAACCTTATACCCTGAAAAAAGGGTCAAATATTATGCATGTATAAAAGTCCCATGATCTTTACCAACTTATAATTCCAAAGAACACGGGATGAGGACTCCCAATCTTTCCTAGAAAACAGACATAAAGGCTTAGTATTAACTTTTTTATATAAAGGTTTAATATTCCACATAATTATAGGAATGATGTCTTGGGTAACCCTTGAAACACAATAATGCTTTGTCTTAGGAAGGCCTTAACTTAGAGAGATTTCCACAAAAGCTTCATTGGACTCGCAGCAGACGAAGATGCATCGTTGTAGCAAGACAAAGAAATGACCAAATTGTAGGCACTATTAATAGGAAGTGTCCCTTTAAGCCATAATTTCAGACAATCTCATCTTTGGTAGACCTATTTCCCAACCTCGATTTGATAATAGCTTCGACAATAGGGGATGAAAACTATCTCCAATCAAAGCCTCATTCCAACTCTCATTAGCTCCATAAGATTGTGCACCAAATTTCCATCCAACTCATCGTTGCACAAATAGATGGGTGTTACTGCCGTTCTACTAATATACGAATATTGGTTAATCATAATGCACCGACTGTCACCAACTTTCCATCTAAATCCTTATTTGAAAATTTTGCTTCCCTAAATGACATTTCTTCAAGTAAACGAAGGATTGTCGCCAATTTGAGTCCTTAAAAAATCTCCATCTTTGAAATACGGACCCCTGAGAATTCTAGTCATGAGATTATTTGGTTGTTATATGATGCACCAACTAGATTTAGCAAGCATGGCTTAATTAAAAAGACTAACGACCTATTCTTACATATTTCTTGATTCATCATATCCAGTCTTAAAGATATATGGAGAAGCTTTTACACACTAGTCACAAACTTGATCACTAAATTGGGAGGTTTGAGTTTTAATGTTTTGGCAACTTATTACCAACATTTACTTCGGATTGAGACAGAGTCAAAATTAAGTAAAAGTTATGCAATTTACAGTCCAATGGGGGAAAAGCTAATGGCAATATTTATCTACCAACTAATTATGTAATGATTCCAATATCAGATGTAGAGATTTATGATTGTTCTTTCTTGTTTCTCTTATAACAATGCATTTGTGAAATGTGAATGCTTTTCTTATTTTCCATCTCTTAAATATTGAGTGAAAGTTGAGTAATAGATTAAACTTAACGACCAAGCAAGTCCGTATCGGCAATGTTGTGCATATGGTATGGTTAAAGAGTAAAAGATAATATTTTAAGCCATGCTATTTAAAGTTTGCCCATTAACAAAAAAAAAATGACATGTTAACTAATTCACACAAGCATATGATGGTCCAATCATCATTTCATTAGATTCAAGTTAAATCAATGACTATTTAGAATCATATCGTAAATTGGGGGACTAAAATGTTTATCTTGAAACGTTAAGGACCAAATAGACACCAATCTCAAACTTTATGGACTAAAAACATATTTTGCCCAAAAATTTAAATCACATTTTAGGACGTTTTTAAATCTGCCTTACTTTTGTATTCATGCATCTCAATTATTCCTCTCTATACTTTTTAAGTATGCACACGATAACAAATAAAGTTACTTTTTTTTTTTTTTTTTGTTTATATATAAATACCATCACCCTTTTGTGTGTAGCACATATATTTGATGGTCTACTAGACACTCGCAAAACTTGTGAAGTCATCGAACATAGAATAAAATTTGTGAAGTCATCAAACGTAGAATTGAATATATAGTTAGGGTATTGTTGGATTGTAAACTTTAAAGGGGCGTTTGGGGCACTGAGTGGGTAATATCAATTTTTATTATAGATTGTGGGTTATAATAATCTGTATTTGGGGTGCAGATTATTTTAGTATGTGTTATAATAATCTGTGTTTGGAGTACAAATTATTATAGTCTGTGTTTGGTGTGCAGGTTATTATAGTCTATGGTATAATAGTCTGTATTTGTTGTGCAAGTTATTATAGTCTGGGTTACAATAATCTGTGTCTAGGGTGTAGATTATTATAATAGCCGGTTATAACGATATGTAAATTAAATGCATGTTGTCTTAGTATATATCACAATTGATTCAACTTTCCGTATGTAAAAGGAAAAAATTTAAATGAAATATCATATTTTATGAACCTAAATAAAATTATTTGTTCCATCAATTTGTATAAAATGTGTTGAACGTTGCATTGTCCTCATTCCACCAATTTTAACCTTGTTTGATGTATCAACCCTCGTGAATATGCAACAAATACAATTCCATTCTCTTCGAAGAATATTAATCATTGGCCAACACATTAATGTATGTAGAGATAGAAAAATTTCATAAACAGCAAAAAAAGAAAACCAAATCACATTCATGTCCATGAAATAGTATGGTGTGAAACATAAAAAATATTATAAAGTACAAGCCATAATTTAGATATGTCCAAATTAAACATGGAAAAGCAGGTGATGAAAATAGTTGGCCAGCGTTGTCTAGAAGAAGAAGCTCGTAATACTTCAATTTCATATCCGCTGGAACAGACAAAAACTCTTCGTATTATGCACATTGCAGAATATGATATTCATAAGCTTCACTTTCCATCGGGTTTGCAGTTCTGGAATATCGTTAAGTTCATTCACAACCTTGGCACGTAGCTCAACCTCTGTTGCACGCTCCTCTTTCGGCCATTCAGCAATGGACTTCGGTTGGTCATTTACAAAGTCCATTGCATTCTTAAAAACCTCAGCCAACTCAAACTGATATCCATAATGTTTTCTCTTACTACCCCTTGATGAATTGTCTTTGTCAATAATCCAGGAAAAATCATCATTCTCCACTAAACAAGTTTCCAAAACTAGTAAATCACATTTACCTTGTTTGGTCTTTTTCTTTTCCACCAAATATCTGGGGCAGTTCCGCTTCCATGCCCATCTTGGTTGCAATGGAAACACTTTCCTTTATCAACCCCCACTGGTTGCCTACCCCTTAGAGCAGCAGGTTGTGGGTTAGTAGNTACCCCTTAGAGCAGCAGGTTGTGGGTTAGTAGGCGCCTTCCCCTTACCATCCTTCTTCTTCTTCCACTTTCTGGTGTCGGAGGAAGAAGGTGCAGACTTAGTTCCGGAGGTCGAACCTTTGTGGAACTTTTTGGATGATGAAGCAATATTTGCTTCACCAACCTTCTTCTCCATGCTTTTCAGCAAAGATTGGAAAGTGTGCAACTCATTGAGTAGAGTTATAAGGTTGTAGTCAACCTTATTCAGAATAGCGTTACTAACAAAGTGAAGGAAGCTTTCTGGTAATGATTCCAGAATTATGCTAACCTGGCTGGCCTCATCGATGCTCGACCTGTTCATCTATGCCACATTGAAGTGGACAATCATGTTGAGAACATGTTCCTGAACATATGCTCCTTCCTTCATGCGTGAGTTGAAGATGTACTTAAGAGTGTCATGCCTGAGCTGCACAGATAGTTGTTCGAACATTCCCCTCAGGGACTCCATGATCTAGCGTGCAGTGATCATGGACTCATGCTTCTTGGCCAAAAATTCATTAAGCTGGCCAAGATATACGCTCGGGCCTTTTCATTATCCTGTGTCCAATGCTCGTACGCCTCTCGAATATTTTGAGCAGCAGTAGGAGGTGGAATAAGAGGACACTCCTCCATAAGAACGAACCTAAGATCCTCGATGATCAATATCATGTTAATGGTGTTTTTCCAACTAGCGTAATTTTCGCCAGTCAATTTATCGGTGGCAAGCAAAGAAAGAGTGGCAGTAGCCATCATTTAAATTGCTAAAAAATGAACAAACATAAATTATCTCTACTTGCATTAAACCACTTTTTAGAAAACCAATTAAGTTTTAGCAAAATAGTTCTAGTGTACCCTAAGTGACATCTATTTTACAATGATGCTTCAGTGAGACAGGAAAAAAGTCATCGTAGAGTGATCAAGTGTCCCTTCACTAAATTGAGACAATCTTAAGCACTAGACAGAAATAACTCCTTGTAACTGAATCTAATAGTCACCATTGTTTGGTTCATAATTTGTTACAATCTTTAACAACTATGTGTAAGTATAACCCCTCATTTTAGGCCCTAGAGTCTCGCCCTAATGAGACAACCTTAGGGAAAAGCTGATTAGTACAAGAGACTAAATCAACCCTATCCATTTCTGGAGATCAAATAAAAAGTTGTGCAAAACTGTCATCCTTTAGGGGGACACCCAAGATGGCACGAGACGATGCACAAACACTTTATCCAACCTAATGAGAGATACCGAGGGATATGTTGTCACACATCTCGCTGTCACTTACTATGAACATTCTCTCCATTCACCTTGGTATTGACCTACCCAAATGCCACCCGTAGGGTGACACTCCCATGGTGCCTCGAGGCCGAGGATAGATCTCATGGTGTGAACTTTTAGGGAGAAACGTGTCGAGGTTAAAGTGAAGTATCATATACCCCATTTACCTCCTACTGAATGTTCTACCTAGGGTTCATTAACTTAGAAAATCCGGATACTGATTTTAACTAAGTGGTTTGTTTATTTTGCTAAAAAAACAACACTTGCTTTTGATGATTAAGCAACTTTGATTCAAGTATTATTAAACTCTTTAATAGACTTTCATCAAATTTGCATGCATGTAACAAATCTATCTGATTCACCTTTCCAGGTAGGTTCCCAGGTAGGGGTGCGACATTTCCATCGACTTAGTACCCCAGCCTAGCTAGAATCAGCCTTAGACAAAAGGTCCCTTATAGATACATTTGTTACATATTTAATTTTTTATTAGAATCAATTTAATCCTATTAAACCGATTTAAAAGATTAAACTTAGATTTCCAATCTCATTAGAAATATGATCTTAGGTCTATCTCAATCAAATTTTAAAACACTTTTAAAAAATGATTAAAGCCTAGGTTTGCATGCAACTCTTTATTATTGATTTTAATTCTAATTTCATTAATTATAACTCTTTTAAGAAATGAAACAATTAAAACCATTCAATATTGCTAGCTAGACATACATAAGTTATTTATAACGATCATAAATTAACCTAAAGTCGTGTCATGCTTCATGCAATGTTCATTCATTCTAATATATAACCTTTTATATAATAAAATAATAAAATAAGCTATAGCTAGCATACATTCCATGCTTACATACAATCTTATATTATAACATTTATAATATAAATGATACATGGATATGGTTTAATGCAAGCATATATTATAACTCTTATATTATATGATGCATGATCATGCTTTATGTAATTTAATCATGCATATTAATATATTATAACTCTTATAATATAAAATGATGAATGAAAATAAATGCATAACCTATGGTGGGTTTTAAAACTATATGACATGCATTATGGCATATATAATAAACATACATCACATGCATATTTAAATAAAGTTGATGGACCGGGATAGTATATCTCAAAAACGGAAAAGAAAATGCTAATCTATTACAAAAGTTTGAGTCTCCGGTTCGGAACAGGCAAACCGAGTCTTGAACCGCTCACTTTGAAGTCTTGCAGGCTGATCGTGTAGCAAACCTTCTGATCGTTGAGCAACGAGAGTCGACTGTAAATAATCGTCTAACAACGATTGCGTAGCTTTGGACTATGTGATGAGCATGAAAGTCCATGCGATCGTGCAGCGCACTTCGAGTAACGCATACCATGAAATCGTGTAGTCTATGCGATGAGCATGATAGTCTACACGATCGAGTAACATGCGCCGAGTATCGTATACTATGCGATCATGTAGCTACTGACTATGCAATGAACATGATAGTCTACATGATCGTTTAGCATGCATGCCTTACATCGAGTATCAAATATCGTGCAATTGTTTACCCCTCGAGCGCCTACGCGATCATGCAGCTAACACAACACGATCAAGTAGACAAATTTACATGATCGTGTAGCATTGGCTATGCGATCGTTTAGCAGATACTACACGATCGTATAGAAAATTCTACACAAACACATAGCCAATTCTAAATGATTGTTTAGTTAAGCTACACGATGCAAACATTGTTTTGTCTTCTCCATCGAAACGAACTGCAACCTTTGCGTCTGAAGCTTCTCGAACGACTCAAAAAACAAAATGAATACAGACTCGATTGCAAGAATTATGCCCAAAAATGCAGGGGCCCTTACAAATTAACTTTTGTAAACTTAAACAGAAAGCCAAAATAGAGATAACTATCCCAAAACTATCCATCAACAAACCATCCACATACATTTAACAGTTAAATGCAATGCAAAAACTTAAAACCCACCAAACTGTAAATGAATTCAATACAGAAAATGGAATTTGGAAATTAGAACACAACTTGGCTCTGATACCAATTGAAGGAACTCTTATTCGCATGAATCCCTCAAACTTTCACGAACACTTCAAACAGCAACAAGATCTCAAACCAAAAGAGGAAAAAACCACTTGGTGACCTTGGTATTCTCGGGGTGAGAACCCAGGAGTGATGGGCTCTAGCTATTTTAGTTAGGAGGGTGTTTAGGAGGAGGAAGGCGGCTGAAGGGAAAACAAGCTATCGCATAGCAAGTTATTCAATCGTGTAGTGAAGCAAGTCTATCGCATAGGCTCTGATGAAATCGTGTAGCAGACTTCACAAGTTGTGTAACTTTTTTCTATTTGGAATAATAAAATCATATTTCATTTATCTCAATTTGCCATAAAAACTTATTAACGTCCCACTAAGGTGGTTAGAGAGAAAAAGGGAATTAATCATCAAATAATTAATAATTATACATAAATATGATAACCAACTATCATATTATATTTATAACCTATAGTTTTAATATTGCATCATATACAATATTAAACTATATTTAATATAAGTCATATTTATATTAAATTTAACAACTATTTAAATCTCATTCAAATAAATATTCCTCTAATTAAACAATAATGTATCAAATACATTATGTCAATTATATCATATATAATTGAATCAATTTAATTATATCATATATAATTAAATCCCCTCTTATTAATTTGAAAACCCAAAAACTGATTCTCAACTAAATCCTTTTGAGCTACCAAGGGGACCTTATGGACCTATTGCTTGAAGCTCCGACGATACGTGAATAATTAATTAAACTCTTTAATTACACTATTCACCATCCGTTAAATGTCAGGCACTCCACTAAAGACTGACAACTGCACTTTTCACACTACAAATATATTTTGTGTCCATTGGATATAACCAATCAACAGTACGATGACCCTTCACAAATTGCTCGTAAATATATCTGGCCAAATTACCGTTTTGCCCTTATAGTTACATCTAACGCCTCAAGTACCATTGATCTCTCTAATGAATAATAGATCATAGTCTCAATATGACTAAACTTCTCTCTGGCCAAGAGAGGGTGTGGTGTCACATTATTTAAGACCCGGAATCAGTCCTTAAGAGAGCAATTTATCTACTTACCCCTACTTCGTGGAAGGAGTGAATTCCATCTTGTGTAGCTGAGTTGAGGAATCCCCAAAATGGTAGGCTTGTGAGTCATGGCCGCTTTCACCCATACAAATCAAATGGCCACCCTCGTAGGCAGGAGTTAGCAACTCACTCAGGATTAAGGTCATGTTACCTATGGTCATCCTAGTGAAATGAAAATCTCTATTATGAATATAATGAGACTAAACATTTCGTGGTCCGATCTTATACAAGCTCTTTTATATAGAATATCCTCGCTCACATGTCTAATACATAAATGATTAGGATCAGATCATTTGTAGTACTTTACAACATTTGAACACCTATAAAGCAGGCCATACTCATAGTGTCACCAGGATAAGGTACCCAATCTTATCCATATACTACAGATTATTTAGGTTATCACTTAAACATGATCCACCTATATGTCTCCACATACATGTTTAAGTTACAACGATAACCTTGGGTGTTAGTTTGTTGGTTTGTGGTTAATTCATGTTAGTTTATTGGTTTGTGGTTAATACAACTAAAATATCATATATTTCATAGACAAAGTGAATAAAATATCAAATATTATTAATCACATAAATGTTTGTTCTAAAGGAATTCTTTATTCAAGAGTACCTACGAGCGGAAGTGGATCTTTTCAATTCATTGCGATAGAATTACTGCATAGATATTCAAACATACTTTCATAATGCTAAAGGGATCAAGAAATCATACCAGATGAAGATTTCTTCTTCACAATGAGTCTGAAGCCCAACCGTCTACCTCGAACAGTCACCACTCGGATAAAAGGAAACGGAGAAGACGATACCATTCAGAACCCTCAGTATTCTTGAAGTGAAAATCCAAAGTGTGGGCTTTGTTCAGATCTAGCAGAGGGAATGAGGAAGAGAGACCGTACACAATGATCAAGCAAGTGGGAGATGCAGTCATCTATCGCATAGACAATATGCTTGATCGTTTAGGTGAAGTATACGATCATGTAGTAAAAAAAGTAAGCGATTATCTAAACGATCGTGTAGGAAAAGGGTGAGCGATCGTCCAAACGATCGCGTAGGAAAAACTAAGCGATCGTCTATACATCGTTTAGTAAATATCGGGAGTTAAACAATCGTTTACATAATAGCGTGCGACGGTGTAATCAGTATGCGATCGCTTAGCAATATCGAATATGTAAGCAATCGTGCAATTACTATCATATAGGCACTGATTTTCTAAACGATGACACTATCTTTTTCACAATATCTACGCACCCTGAGATCAACACACCGTCTGCTATTTATAATGCACTCATCCTTATTTAGAACGAAGAGGCACCTTTCCATTTCCTTTATAACCGTCCAATGAATGTGATTTTATCACATTCATAACTTATAAATCAATATCGTATATTAATTATAATATTTTTCCTCTACTAGATATAAATCATATTTATATCCAATTTCCTTCAAATTAATGTATCTCATACATAAAGTTAACTATATCATATTTAATTAACTCGTTCAATTATATCATATATAATCGAACTCCCTCTTGTCAATTTGAACATTTCATATTGACCCAAAAACTGACTCTCAACTTGTATCCAAGCTACCAAGGGGACCTTATGGACCTATGGTTTGAAAGCCTCCAACGGTACGTGAATAGCTGACTAAACTTTTTAGTCACAATATCTACCATCCGTTAACTGCCAGACATTCCATTAAAGACCAACAATTGAACTCTTCTTGCCATAGATATATTTCTATGTCCATTGGATATAACCAATCATCAGTACGATGACCCTTCATAGATGCTCGTAATTACAGCAGGCCAATTTACCATTTTGTCCTGTAATTACATCTTCCTCATTAAGTACCATTGATCCCTCTAATGGACAATGTTGGCTTTTTGTCCTTAATCTCAAATTAATGAATTTTAATAATTAATTAATCAATATTTTGATGATAACAAACTCAATTTTTAATTACTGGAAATCTTAGTGTTTTTATATGTCCATAGCGTAGAGCTCGGAACAACAATTCCAACACCACTTGAATCACTCAAATCGGAGTTAAAAACAAGACGATATGACCGAAACAAGTCTATAGAAAAAATACCGTGGTGGATGACGTGGCATAACCAGACCATTTGCATGTAAGACATGTGACAGCATATTGGTTGAATGGTTGATCATTAAGAGATTAACATATGATGGACTTTTGGTTTTGGATTGATTAAAATAAAAAGAAATTAAAATTTAAAAGAAATTTAAAAGGAAAATAAATTTAATATTATTTTATGTTTGTGTCTAACGGCTAGTTTTTACACATTGTATGTTTTTTATTTTTGGATTGACTTTAAAGAATGAATTAAAAAGAAATGAATAAAAGGAAAATGAATTTTATTTTATTTTATGTTTGTGTCTAACGGCTAGTTTTTTACATATGGTATGTTTTTTATTTTTTGGATTAATTTTACAAAGAAAAGGAATTTCAAAAGAAAAGGAATTTAATATTATATTTTGTTTGTATCTAACGACTGGTTTAGTTTAAAATCTCTACCATTGATTTTTCTTTTCCAAAATCCAATGGTCCAAATTAATTGTGGTTTCTAAAAATTTTTCCATCTCTATAAAACTATCTTCCTCTCCAAATTTTTAAACTAACAAATTTTACATTTCATAATCCTCCAAAATTCAAAAGTTCCATTGTTACTCTCTCTAAGTTCCCAATTTTTTTTTCATCTTATTCTTGAGAGAGTGTTATTATATTGTGAGGATAAACTTGTTGAGTGCTTAAACTTGTAAATCTACTCTAGTGAGAGTTGTATTGTGTTCTTAAAAAATTCCAACATTTATAACGGTTTGATCTTAAACCGTGGAAAGGATCGGGTTTGCTCTTGAACCCGTAAAAGGAGCGGTGTATAACGGTTGGGCTCTAATCCGTGGAAAGAGTCGGAAAGATTTTATTCAAATTCCCAAGAGGCACTTGGGGAGTGGAGTAGGTCGAGTTTGACCGAACCACTATAAAAATTACGTTGTCTTCTTCTCTAACTCTTTCCTTTTTATTTTTGCAATTAATTTAAGTAATTTATTAATGTTTTAGTTTGTTCTTATTTATTTGTTAAAATTTGATAGAATTAAATTATCACATTTTTTTCATCTTATTTGTTGCATAAATTGAATTTTTCTTATTATTTATAAAAAGTGTATTAATTAGTTTAATTGGGTTAATTTTTTTAAAAAAAAAGTTTAATTAAACCCTATTCACCCCCTTCTAAGGTTGCCATATCGATCCAACAATTGGTATCAGAGCGGGTGCTCTTCTTGAAATATTTATTTCTTGATAAACTTAATTGTTTTTGAGCTATGACAACTTTAGGTTTTATCCCTTTTATCAATCTATTCACAAGCCTTCTTTCTTTAATGGTACTTATTATAGTTATTGAAAAAATAGAATGAGATTTTTCTTGCTTTCTATTGATTATAATTTATGGGATATTGTTGAGGAAGGTTTTAAAATTCCAACAAAAGATGTTGATGGTGTTAGCACTAATAAACCATAAGGAAGAATGGTCAATAAATGAAAAGAAAGCATGTTCTTTAAATGCCAGCTATTAATTGCTTATTTTGTGCTTTGAATGAAGTTGAGTATAATAGAATGTCTATTTGCAAAACCACTAAAGAGATATTGGATAAATTAGAAATTACTCGTGAAGGAACTAGTCAAGTAAAAGAAACAAAGATTGACATGTTAGTTCATTAATATGAAATGTTTAAAATTGATGAAAATGAAGCTATTTCCGATATGTTTATTAGATTTACTAACATTGTCAATGCTTTAGAAGGACTTGGGAAAAAGTACTCAAATTTGAGAAGATAAAGAAACTATTGTGGTCTTTGCCTAAACAATGGGAGCCTAAAGTAACCGCCATTCAAAAGGCAAATGATCTCAAATCTCTCTCCATTGATGAACTCATGGGCTCGTTGTTGACGCATGAGATAAAGATCAAGAAAAACATGGAGGATGAGAAGAAAAATAAAGAAAAGAGTATTGCTTTAAAGACCATCTCTTTAGAAGTTGACTCCCAAGATGAAGATGACCTTGATGAAGATGATGTTGTCTATCTTTCACGTAAGTATAAGAACTTCATCAATAGAAAAGAAGCAATTCAAGAAGCATCTCTCAACAAAAAGAGTCAAAAGGTGAAAAGAGCAAAAAGGATGAGGTAATATGCATGAATGCAAGAAGTCGGGTCATATTAGAACCGATTGTCCTTTTCTCAAATCATCCAAGAAATCCAAGAAGAAAGCATAAAAGCTACTTGGGATGATAGCGATAAAAGCGAAAGTGGGAGTGATAATGAAGAGTGGCCAATTTTTGCTTCATGGCTCATGGTGACAAAGAGATGAACAAAATGATGAGGTAACTCTAGAACCTCTTCTTATAATGAATCGTTCGAAGCTTTTGAAAATATGCAAAATGATTTAGAAAAACTTAGTTCTAAGTATGTTGTGCTTAAAAAGAAATACAATGTTTTATCTAGTAAAAATAAGTCTTGCTTGCTTAAAAGAGAATGAGCATGATGCTATGCATTATTGATGAAATGAATCTCTTGTGACAAGCATGCTTTTGATTGTGATGAGAAAAATGCCTTGCTTGACAAAGTTAAATTTCTTGAGCATGATAGTTGTGAAAAAGATAATTTGATTAAATTACTCAAAGAAAAGAGAATTTAGTGCTTTGCAAGAACTTGATAAGGCTAAAGAATCTATTAAAAAGTTGACAATAGGTGCTCAAAGATTAGACAAGATAATTGAAGTAGGCAACCTTTTGGCGATAAAAGAGGTTTAGGCTATATTGATGAATGTTTACTCCTTCAAGTTCTAAAACTATCTTTGTTAAAGCATCTCATAATATGCCTAGGCTTAATATGCCTAAGGTTGTGTCTAAGCATGTTAAATCTAACTTTGTGCCTATATGTCATTATTGTGGTGTTGAAGGCCATATTAGACCTAAATGTTTTAAATTGAAATATGCTCATACTACTTCTCCAAGAAGAAATTTTTCTCTTCACAATGCTCTAAGGAATAATTTCTCCAAGAAAAGTAGAGTGCATAAATTTGTTGTAAGAGATAAATCTTTGCATAATGTTGTTTGTTTCTCATGTGGAAAGTTTGGACATACAACTTATTCTTGTTACTTGTCTAAATCCAATGTTTTAAATTCTATGCAAAAACGAAATGGATTCCCAGTTTGTCAATGCTAAACATCTAAAGACCCAAAACAAGTGTGGGTACCAAAGAATCAAACTTGAACATTTGTGTTTGTAGGTTTGTTTGAAAGCCTCTAAGAAAAACAAGTGATACTTGGATAGTGGTTGCTCGAGGCACATGACGGGAGACCCATCCAAGTTTGTCTCTCTCTCCAAAAAGGATGGAGGTCTTGTAACCTTTGATGACAACAAGAAAGGTAAATAAAATTGGTAAAGGTAGTATAGGTAATGAATCTTCTATTTTAATTGAAAATGTACTTTTGGTTGATGGTTTGAAGATGATTTACTTAGCATTTGTCAATTGTGTGATAAAGGCTTTAGAGTTGTGTTTGATAAAAAAGAATTGCATCATTGAAAATGCTAGTGATAGAAAAGTTATATTTGTTGGAAATAGAGATGAAAATGTTTATACTATTGATTTGAATGATTGTCCTATTAATGATAAATGTTTATCGGCTTTGCATAATGATTCTTGATTATGGCATAGAAGACTAGGACATTCTAGCATGCACTTAATTTCAAATATTTCCAAGAATTCTTTGGTTAGAAGTCTTCCTAAATTTAAATTTGAAAAAGACAAAGTTTGTGATGCTTGTCAAATGGGTAAGCAAACTAAGTCCTCTTTCAAATCCAAAAATATGATCTCTACAACTAGACCCTTCAACTATTACATATGGACTTATTTGGCCCATCTAGAATTGCTAGTTTTGAGAGGAACTATTATGCCTTTGTGATAGTTGATGATTTTTCAAGATTTACTTGGGTTTTGATGCTAAAACATAAGGATGATGCTTTTGAAAAGCTTTTCTAGTTTGCAAAAAGAGTTCAAATTGAAAAAGGTTTTTTTGATTTCTAAAATTAGGAGTGATCATGGAGGAGAATTTGATAGCAATGTTTTTGAAACTTTTTGTGAAGAAAATGATTTTTCTCATAATTTCTCCGCTCCAGAACTCCTCAACAAAACGGTGTAGTTGAAAGGAAAAAATCGTACTTTAAAGAATTTGCTCGATCAATATTGCATGAGTATGGTTTACCTACATACTTTTGGGCGGAAGCCCTTACCACTTGTCATGTTTTAAATAGAGTTTTGATTAGACCTTCTTGGATAAAACTCCTTATGAACTTTGGCATAACAAAATTTCAAATATTGGGTATTTCAAAGTTTTTGGTTGCAAATATTTTATTTTGAATAACAAAGAAAAACTTGGAAATTTTGATTCTAAGATGGATGTTGGTATTTTCCTTGGCTATTCCTCTACTAGTAAAGCTTATAGATTTTCAATAAAAGAACTTTAGTAATTGAGGATCTATGCATGTAGTATTTGATGAATCTTGCAATGTTATTTCTAATGAGCCTATTTATAGTGATGTTTTAGAAGGAAATTTTGGAGATTTACTTGTTAGTGACAAAGGCAAGGAAATTTTTTCAAGTAAGCAAGAGGTGAGCTTAATCGAAAAGACAAAGTTGGTTCTTTATCCATGCCTAAAGAGTGGAGGTATGCTCCTTCCCATCCCAAAGAATTAATTCTTGGTGATCCCGAACAAGGTGTGAAAACTCGTTCCTTCCTTAATATGATTAATAATCTTGCTTTTGTTTCTCAAATTGAACCAAAAAGTTTTAAAGATGCCGAAAATGATGAATTTTTAGTTTAGCTATGCAAGAAGAATTAAATCAATTTGAAAGGAATAAAGTTTGGGAGTTAGTCCCTAGGCCCTCTCATGCTTCTATAATTGAAACTAAATGGGTTTTTAGAAATACATAGGATGAAAATGAAAAATATCATTAGAAATAAAGCTAGACTTGTAGCTCAAGGTTATTGTAAGAGGAAGGAATAGATTATGAAGAAACTTTTGCACCCGTTGCTAGATTAGAAGCTATTAGAACGTTGCTTGCTTTTGCTTCTTATAAGAATTTCATTTTGTATCAAATGGATGTGAAAAGTGCATTTTTAATGGTTATATCATGGAGGAAGTTTATGTAGAACAACCTCTAGGGTTTGAAAGTTTTGATTTTCCTAATCATGTCTATAAGTTGAAAAATGGCTCTTATTGGCTTAAAACAAGCTCCAAGAGCTCGGTATGATAGACTTAGTAATTTCTTGCTTGAGAATGGATTTAAAATGGGTAAAATTGATACTACTCTTTTTATTAAGACTAAAGAAAATGATATGCTTTTAGTACAAATATATGTGGATGATATTATTTTTTGTTCTACTAATACTCTTTGTGTGAAGAATTTTCTAAGTGTATGCATAGTGAATTTGAGATGAGTATGATGGGAAACTTAGCTTCTTCCTTGGACTCCAAATCAAACAACAGAGATGGTATTTTCATAAATCAAGAAAAATACACAAAGGATTTGCTCAAAAGATTCAAATTCAATGAAGGTAAAAATTGCAAAAACTCCTATGAGCACATCCACTAAGCTTGACAAGGATGAAAAAGGTAAGTGTGTGGATATAAAAACTTATAGGGTATGATTGGATCTTTCTTTATTTAACCGCTAGTAGACCCGATATTTTGTTTAGTGTGATGTTCTTTGTGCTAGATTTCAATCTTGTCCTAAGGAATCACATTTACATGCCGTTAAAAGAATTTTTAAATATTTGCTTGGTACTATTGATTTAGGCTTATGGTATCCTAGAAATGTTGAATTTAATTTGGTAGGATATTCCGATGTGGATTTTGCGGATAGTTTACTTGACTGTAAGAGTACTAGTGGGACTTTTCAATTTCTTGGTAGTTCCTTAGTTTCTTGGTTTAGTAAAAAGCAAAATTCGGTTGCCTTATCCACTACCGAAACGGAATATATTGCAGTTGCTAGTTGTTGTGCTCAAATTCTTTGGATGAAACAAACTCTTTGTGATTTTGGATTAAAGTTTGATAATGTGCCTATATTTTGTGATAATACTAGTGCTATTAATTTGACTAAAAATCCTTAGAACTAAGCATATTGATATTAGGCATCACTTTATTAGAGAGCATGTGGAAAATGATAATATTACTCTTGAATTTGTAGGCTCTAATAACCAATTAGCGGATATTTTTACCAAGCCTTTGAATGAAGAAAACTTTTGCAAAAATAGGCTCGATATTATTCGTTGTGATGCCTCTTGATTTTATAATTTTACTTGTTAAATCTTTTAGAAGTGTAACGACCTGACCCCCTAGGACTTAAGTTAGGTCGTTACTAAATACATGCATGCATGGAACTTAAAGCGACACTCGGTTATGGCGAAATAAATGCTAAAGACTTTCATTAAATTCAAATACTAAATCAATAGTAGGGTACCCATAAATAATAAAGGATAATAAATAAATCTGAAAAATGATTCTTAAAAGTAAGTTTTAAACATCAAAACTAAAAGTTAAGAGAAACATAAAAAGAACTCTAAATTTCATGATGCGGAAACGTAAAAACTAGTCCCAGTGGCTTGATCACGAATTCCGCTTGTCCATCACCAGTGCATCTCTACCCTTACCTGAAACAACAACATGAGAAAGAATGAGTATAAAATACTCAGTAAGTAACCTCACTACTGGGGTCAAGCTAGGTATCTATGTCCTCTAGATACCCACCTCTGATGAAACATATAACTGCTCTAGTCCTCATGGGACACATATGCACATGAAATAAAAAGAAGACTGAGTCCTATCCTACTAGTTAAGTATGTCCACTACCTCTGATGAATCCCGAAGGAGACACAAACTGGTGAATCCCGAAGGAAGCACAAACTGGTGAATCCCGAAGGAAGCACAAACTGGTGAATCCCGAAGGAAGCACAAACTGGTGAATCCCGAAGGAAGCACAAACTGGTGAATCCCGAAGGAAACACAAACTGGTGAATCCCGAAGGAAACACAAAATCTAATAGGCATCTAACTAATCAATAAGGACATTTGCACAGTCTCAACATCATAATCATCACTGTACGAATTTATGACATACATATAAACTTCAACATCATGGCTCTACAACATACACATATACCTCAACATCATGGTTCAACAACATACATGTATAATCAACATCATCAGATCAAATACAACCATATGGAATCACATACCATCTCATACTAGCATTCAAGTGTCTATGTGCACAAATAAATAATTCAGATCTCGTACCAGAACATACTTTGGTCATATTATATTATCAGTCTATCATGCTGTCATTCTACCATAACATTCATTTATCATGCTAGTATACATCTAATGCCTGACTCGTGGGCAGTTTCAGTAGTAAGATTACTTACCTCAAATAAAGTCCAAAAATTAATTCAAGCGAACAAACTCCTTTCTAGCTTTCCACAACTTTTGAATGAGATCCTAGAACATGGATAAAAATTGATCTTAACCTTTAAGCCCAAATTCTTTTTATTTTAAACACTAAATCATTCCAAGATTACCAGCACAACTTACCCAATAGTGGTTTGGTCAAGATCACCTCAAAGTACTAACACCAAAAATTCTCGTCAAAATCAAACTCAAGTCGTTGGCTTCTAAATTCAAAACTTCTCCAAAACTTGAATCCAAAGCCCAATTAATCTGAGTAAACCAAAAACAACAAAATCAAAACTCCATGGGCATTCAAACCTCTTTCAAGAGAGTTCAACGGTAGCTCCAAGATCTACACAAAACCTCACCTATTTTCAAGATTCGGTGAAGCCACGGCGGCGGCGCTCGACAGAGGGCAGCAGAGAGCGCGGCAGCGACTAGAGCAGTGACGATGACCAGCAGCTGGCAGATCTAGACGATGACGCAGGTAGCAAAGTGTCAGAACGACTGCTGATGCATCTGGAAGCGACGGCTGTTGGGGGGGGTTCGCACTCGGTCGGGCCTCGCCGAACGGTGGGCATCGGCTGAGCAAAAACCTCGGCGGGGAGCGGCTAGTGTCAGACCGGTGGCATCTGGACGACGGGCTGAGGAGATCGGACTGCTGGTCGAGGTCGGTGGCGGGAGTGACGCGGTGCAGGTGTGGCGTCGATGGCGGCTGGAGAGTAGTGACTTCGGTGAAGAAAAAAGAAATTAGGGGGGAAGGCGCGGATGCGTGAAGAAGAAAGGGAAATATGATTTTATATAATAATAATAATAATAACTAAAAAGAAAATAAGTATAATTATATTTTATTCCTTTCTTTATTCCACTTTATACTATTAAATTCCTTTTCTTCTTAAAAAGAAAATAATTCCTGCCATTAATTTCCAAATTGAATAATTTCACGCCAACAATTAAATTCCCGCACTTACACTTGAAGTCCAAAATCCCAAAAATGCCCTCCAATTAATAACAATTACTGAAATTCCAAATAATAAAAAATTACCGAACTTACATTATTACTAAAAAAATATACGGGGTGTTACATCTCATCCCCACCAATGGTAGTAGAATATGAGTCCACCTCGTCTAGATCCTCGAAAATTTCGGTAGTATTCATCTCGTTTTTAATAAGATTATGAAGAAGGTAACACGTCGTTATCGTCCAAGTTTGGACTTACACGGGGTAGTATGATATTCCGCGGAGTATTGCTCATTTCCCTTTCAACAGCCTGAATTCCCTTTCGATGACATTCCTCGTAGAAGAGTGTTTCATGTTAAAAAATTCTCTTGCAGTTGTTGGTGCATTCCCTCCTCCACGCCATTTCAAAAGATGATATCGTTTCCCTCTATATGGTGCCAAGAAGCCCTCCACATTTGGGTACCCAACATCACATAGATAATAATACCCTATACAATGTCTAATTGTATGAAATCATAACCATTGAGTACTACGATGTACGACAAGAAGTTATGCATGTAAGTTGTTACCCTTCGAAACCTTCAATCTGTTAGGTCGTGATATTGCATCTCTAAGCACACAAGAATTAGCTGCAGAACCTTCCCACCCAGGTAAGACAAAGATGAAATCACCACTCGTGTCGCAAACACCAAGAACATTCATGGTGATTTCACCCTTCCTCGTCCTGTACCTTGGTCGATCAGTGACACTCATGTTGACCTTTATGTATGTACCATCTAACAAACCTAGACAATCTTGTGCGAACACAACATATGAAATATTCATACACATAAGTTATCTAAACTAGATACGGATATCGTACCAACTTTTGTTTAGTTTTACTATACCTCAGACCATCTCCATCTCGGATCTGTACATGAGGTTGTGATTGGCAAAGGATTTTTCAACAGTACTTCATGTAGTCATAAAACGGCATTGAGAATGGAGTTGAAATGCCTAGAAACTGTTTCACCTGACCTAACAAGCTGTCTACGAACTACTCTATTTTTAACATCATGGGCTAAGATATACAGGAACATGGCGACCATTTCCTCAACATCTACAACTTCTGTTCCCACTAATCTGCTGGTTGCCTTAGTAAAGTACATAAAATGGCAAAACAACTTCTATCCATTCACGTGCTTTCATGACAACTTAAATCATACTCATGGATTAACCGAAAGTATCATAGTCGTTGAGTAACAACTCTAGTATTAGCAGTAATTGACGTTGGGTAGTTGTGAACACCGTTAGTATGGTTACTACTTCTTGGGGGTCCATTATACCATAGATTATGAAAATTGGCTCCTAAAACATCTATTCATGAGTGATTTTTCAAATTTATGCAAAATTTAATTTTAGTTCCAAACTAATGTACTTTTTGTTGGGATTGGTATCCTAATTCTTCCGGAGTCTCGTTGTTTGTATTGATACACATTGTTTGATGAATAAAATAATTGTTATTTCATTCTGGCATTTACTCATATCCAATAAACAAAGCTCCTTGGTTATCTTATGTAAACTTAAGCATGTATATGTGATAACCTAAATAGGTCTATAGTATAAGGATTAAGGTTGGATACCTAATCCTGGTAACACTACGGATACGGTCCACTGCATACTGTTTTCCCTAGTCCCTGAGTTCGGCCCTGGACTTACCAGGAAACTCAGTGGGGTTTATACTTGGATTCCACTGAGAAAACGTGTTACTCAACGTATTTCCATTACCGCAATTCATTCTATTATTTCATCACATAAAATAACGCATCAAGTTTTTGGCACCATTGCTGGGGACTTCGACAATTCAGTGTGCTAACAGTAATTATTCTGATTTCTTTGCAGCTCTCAATCTCTAGCGAATTACGACCCAGAGATTGAGAGGTCGTTCCAACGCAGATTGAGAGATAGCCGCCAGTAATAACAACCAGATAAAGATGACATGGCGGAGTAGCCTAAAAACGAGGCACCAAATGAAAACAATGTCATGGCGAATCCAATCCTACTGACAAACGATCGCAATAGGCCCATTTAGGGACTATGCATCCCCAAAGCTCTACGATTTCTCTCCAGGAATCATGAGGCCTGCCCTTAATGGATCTCGATTCGAAATGAAACCGGTGATGCTGCAAATGATCCAGACTATAGGACAATTCGGAGGAAGGTGTGGCGAGGATCCGCTCGCCCACCTCCGGAGCTTCATAGAAATCTACAACACTTTTGTGTTCCCGAATATCTCTACCGAAGAAGTTCGACTAACTCTGTTTCCATTTTCTTTGTGTTATCAGGCAAGAAAATGGGCATATTCTCTCGAACCGAGAGAGATAACTTCGTGGGAACAGGTCGTGGAAAAGTTTGTGAAGAAATATTTTCCACCAACCGAGAATGCAAGGAGAAGGAAATTAATAACGAATTTTGAACAAGAAACTGACGAATCGCTCAGCGATGCTTGTGCGAGGTTTAAGAGGCTGGTAAGAGACTGTCCACACAACGGATTACCAAACTGATTGTAAATGGAGATCTTTTATTAAGGACTAAATCCTGCCTCGCAGACCGCTACCAATGCAGCGGCAGCTGGTGGTCTACTCGACAAAACATATGATGAGGCAAAAAATATACTTGATCGCATTTCCAAAAATCATGAGGATTGGCGAGAAAGCGATCAAAGATTAAGAATTGGAAACAATGGCGCAAACAACGGGGCCATCACATCCCTTCAAAACCAAATACTGCGATGATGAGTTTGATACAAGGCATCGCAATTAACAGCACGGGAGTGAACAAAGGGTAGGTCAACGCAATTGCTCAAACGACCGCAAGTTGTGTCATCTACGGAGATGTGCATCCAATGGAAGAATGCCTAGGAAATCTACAGTCAGTATGCTTCATAAAGAAT
Source organism: Benincasa hispida (assembly GCF_009727055.1). Classification (NCBI taxonomy): domain Eukaryota; kingdom Viridiplantae; phylum Streptophyta; class Magnoliopsida; order Cucurbitales; family Cucurbitaceae; genus Benincasa; species Benincasa hispida. The sequence goes on along the minus strand of NC_052351.1, from coordinate 39,235,563 downwards.
AATCCTTATTCCGACACGTACACCCCGGGTGGAGAAACCACCCCAATTTCGCATGGAAAAATCAACAACAAAGCTTTCAACTAGTGGCGCAAAAAGAAGGGCCACCCAGATTTTTCCCGCAAACCAATGGTCCAACGCACAACCAAGCCAGTAGTTCGCAGACACCGAAATCTTCGTCCTTAGAAAGCTTGCTGAAGTAGTACATTGAGAAAAATGAATTAGTGCTTTAGAATCAAGCAACGTCCATCCGAAATCTCGAAATTCAGCTAGGACAGATTGCGAGCGAACTTAAAAATAGACCGCAAAGAGCTTTTTCGAGCTCAACTGAGCTCCCTCGCAACGCTGGGGGTACGAGGAAGGAACAATGCTTAGCAGTCTCCTTGCTAAGCAAAAAAATGACTGCGAAAGTAGGGGAGGAACCCATCACAACCAACTTGAATACGCTAACAACCAGGGACTCGTTGACTTGTAATTCGAAAAGGCCTGACAAAATGAATCCCGAAGTTACGTCCACCCTCAAGCCTTTAGAACATGAGACAGAAGAAGTCTAGCTACCACAAGTTCTGCAAAGACTGAAAGAGAAACAAAATGATAAAGACAAGATCGCAACAGTGGCAGTAATGCAAAATGCTATGATCCCACAAAAAATGTGCAACCCAGAAATCTTCACGATACCATACTCCATTGGAGGGGTCTATAGTGGCCAAGCACTATGCGATCTTAGGGCGAGTATAAACATAATGCCGCTATCAATCTTCAAACGATTGAATATTGGCACACTCACGCCCACGACAGAGACTCTCCTACTTGCGGACAGATCCCGAATACATCCCGAGGGAGAGTTGAAAGATGCCGCAATCTCAATTGATAAATTCATCTTGCCAACAAATTTCATCATTTTGGATTATAAAGCAGACGAAGATGCGCCCATCATAGCGGGACGACCATTCCTCTTGACCGGTCGCGCTCAAATTGATGTGTACAAGAGGGAAATCATAATGAACATTAATGGGAAAAAGCTCCAGATTAAGGCAGTCAAGATTTCGGAAGATTGAGAAAAGAAGCAAAAGCCATCGTGGACGTGAAAAGACCAGCTTGAAATAAGCAGTCCTTGAGTCATTATGCAATCCAATCTCATCAGGGACGCAAACCTTTTGAATATTCTTTTTCTACATCAATACTTCATGAACTTTCATCACCTTGTCAATTATCTGTTATCGCATAGTTGTTTATTGTTAAAAAAATGATCGTGCTGAACGATTGTGGTAAAAGATTTTGTTAAACTCTGTTTTTTTTTATGATTATTTAACCTTCTCAATGTTTTCTTTACAAACGATCAAGGTACACGATTGCGGAGGCGCTACATGAAAATGCAACTACTTTATTTTGTCACCGCATTGTAAGGAAAGAAGATCGCCGCAAGCAGAATGCGTCAACAAATAATGCGGGCGACAGCGCAAATTTGGGGGTTGTATTTCTCCTTGACTTTATTCCAAATTCTGCACTATCGCATCGTATTTTAATTTCGAAAATTTTATCACCGCATCCTCTTTGGTTACCGCAATCATTTAACATTGATAAATTTAGTAAGTCACCACATGCTTTCTTTTTACCAATTATGATTTCAATGATGAAACACATGCTGCTATTTTTTTCGTATACACTAGAGTCAACTTAATCTTAGAAAAGTCACCTCATGAAATATTTCTAGAAGTTAGAGGTCTGCTAGCTTTCTTTCAAACTGACCCTTTACCAAACTTCCTAAGAACATCACATGACTCCTTTTAATCTTTTGGCAATGATGACATTGTCGCATTTTAAATTTGGGGGTGAGGTATTTATTTTCGACCTTGCTATTTTTAGCTTTAAAAAAAAAAGAGGGAAATTTTGAGGATAACAACTCCACTATCAACGCAATGTGGAAACCCATGTTGATAAGAGTTAAGTTGTGAATGGCACTTACCAATAGTTAGATGTCCGCATGACACACGTGGGGGCAAGCCAAAACGAAAGTAAGTCAGGAT
>NC_052351.1:39194292-39231241 GCF_009727055.1 Benincasa hispida | reverse complement strand
ACCAGAGAGAGATGAAAATTTTGGTGTATGGGTTTTAATGAAAGTATCCGTGAGAAATCTAGGAAAAGAGATTGCGGTCGACTTTCTAAAGAAAATCTTTAGTTATGCTTGAGGACAAGCATTGTTAAAATTTGGGGTGTATGATAACGGGCAGAAAATGCACGTTATCAATACTAAGTTATTAAACAATGCAGGTTTGCGTTGATAAAATATATAAGATTGCGTCCAAAAAGCATTAATTCATGACATTGCGGCCGCATGCATTCATCAATAGAAACAGTTAACTTTTGTATTTTTGTGCAGAATATGCGTTGACAGAAAGCGTAAAATACGATCAAAGAAAGCAACGGTCGAGTGCAGCGTTTACCGCAAGGCTTTGCGGTGATTTTGCTCGCAAACATCTGTTCAGAGGGATTGCCGAATAGAGCCGCCGCAACTTGTGGGCAATCTAGGTGAAAAGCATTCTAATTATGATGGGACAGAAAGCTGATAACAGTCAAATGCGAATTAAGTTGACAAGCCGCTAACGAACTACTGTAGCAAGTACACTCAACTTTTTGGTGACAAATATTTGGCGCATTAGATAGAGAATTATTGTCATCCCATCAGTGCAATCATAAAAAAGAAGCAGCCTTTCACACCGAAGCTTTATAAATATTGAAGGCAACCTTCAGAAAAGGAGTTCGACAAGTTCAGATAGTTAGAGAATTTTTCCTTAGATAGAATAGCCTTGTTCTTAGATTTTCTTTTATTTAAGACGGAAGCGAGAGAAGTGAGATCGTGTCGATAGATCATTCTGGTGAACTTGGAAGAATGTCGGAAGTGTCAAGATTAGAGAGAGGGCCAGCTCCTGCGGAAGCAGGAATATCTTTTGAACAGAATAGAGTTGACAGTGTAAAAGCCTTGGGATGCAAGGGATTGCTACCAGGCTCTCTATCATTATCTTCCATTGTCATTTTGTACTTAAACTTATCTATATAAATGGAATTTACTTCTTTATATCTGTTCACTCTCTGTTTATTACATGGGTAGCTAAATTTTTCGAATGGGTTGAGAATCACTTAGCTAGTATAACTGGGGATCTTCATTCTATGCGATTATCTTGTATTATGTATGCATCATTCGTCCATTAGAGATACTCGAGAGGGTAGTCTAAGGGCAGAATCTAGGCTTGGAAAAGTCAGGTTAGAATCTAGGATTGAGAGAGTCAGATTAGAACGCATAATCAAGAGATAGAAGCTTAGGAATAAGCATTGTTTGCTATTAACACATCGCATGCATCCTAGAGATAGGATATGATTATGTGCAGTCATCTTGTCTTTGTGTGTATCTTGCATCATCGCATAGGAAAAGAGTAAAGACTTAGAAATAAGCTCTATGGACACTATTGCATTCAACACATGCATCCTAGAACTAGAAGCACCGCATTCGCATTGGAAAATGATTTGTTGTCGCATGAGTGTAGCATGATCGCATAGTTTGACGCATTCCCGGGAAACGCTAGCTAAAGACCTTCTCAACCCGTTCCTCCGGATACTAGTGTATCTACCGCATAATTGATCTTTTCTCAAATCTGCAGCATGCATTTATTTTATACCGCAAACAATAACCCAAAACAACTATTTGAATTATTGGTTACCGCAAGTCTTCTTGAAAGTTATCATCGCATACTGTTTTCCTTAGTCCCTGAGTTCGACCTTGGACTTACCAAGAAACTCAATGGGGTTTATACTTGGATACCACTGAGAAAACTTGTTGCTCAATGCATTTCCATCATCACAATTCATTCCATTATTTCATCACATAAAATAACGCATCAACAAGCGAGGGTGTCCTATACAAAGAGTTTGTATAAGACTGAACCACGAGATGATTAGACTCTGTATATAACGTCATTGATATTAGAGACTTACATCTCACCTAAACGGCCATAGGTGACATAACCTCAATCCTGAGTGTTTTGGAAACTCTTACCTTTGAGGGCGGTCCTTTGATTAGTATGGGTGAGAGTGGCCAGATTGCCAACTCAACATGCCTACCTTTTTGGGGACTTGTCTGATCTGGGAGTTGGGAACTCAATCCATAAAGTGGAATTCACTCCTTTACATAAGCAAGGATAAATAGAGAGATTACTCCCTTAAGGTTTGATTCCAGGGCTTGAACATAGTGGCCACAACTTCTTTTTGGAAGAGAGGACTCAATCATAGTAGGACTATGACTTATGTTCATTAGAGGGATCAGTGGTACTTAAGGATTTAGATGTAACTACAGGGGCATAATGGTCATTGGTCGAGCTATACTCACGAGCGATCTATGAAGGGTTGTCGCACTACTGATTGGTTAAGATGGATACATAATATATCTGTGGTAAAGAGAGTTCAACTGTCGGTCTTTAGTGGAGTGCCTAATAGTTAATAGATGGTGGATCCCGTGACTAAAGAGTTTAGTCAGTTATTCACGTACCGTTGGAGCTTCGAGCTATAGGTCCATAAGATCCCTTTAGTAGCTCAATGGATTCAGTTGAGGATTAGTTCTTGGTGTTGATTTGAAATGTTTAAATTGCCAGGAGGTAATTTGATTATATATGATATGATCGATATGATGTATAAGATATATCTAGTGGAGGATTAATGTAAATGAGATTTACATTAAGTGCCATGGAATAGAAAAAGAGCTATGGGTTTGTATGTTTCATGAAACGAAATATTAAAACTATAGGTTATAAATATAGTATGATAAGTTAGTTATCATTTATATTTATAATAATATTAATTATTGGATAATTAAATCTTTTTCTCTAATAACCAATTGAGTGGGAGGTTATTGGTGGTTTCATGGTAACCGTGAGATAAAAGAAAAATTCTTTTCTTAATTTTAGTAAGCTTTTTTGTAAGCTTGAGATTTTCTCTCGGAAAATAATCTCACAAAAGTTGTCAAGTAAATAGGATTTACTAAGTGACAACTTGGAGCGAGCTAAACGATCGTGTAGTGTTTGTAGGCGACAGACACGTAGCTAAGCGATAAGCTAAACGATCGCTTAGCTTTTGCTAGACGATCGCTTAGCTTTTGCTAAACGATTGGGCATCGACCTATACGATAGGTTCAATCTTCTCCCACTTGCTCAATTGTTCACACGATTGTTGTTTCCTCTGTCTTCTGCGTCAAACCAAGTCCACACAGAGCCCACCCTCTGGATTATCACACCGAGAATACCAAGGTAGCCTTCTTGGTTATGTCATAATCAACTTGATGCCGTCATAGTTCTACGGAGGCCGTTCATGTTGTTGGGGTGTTCATGACCGAGGCGATCGCTAAGTTTAAGTGCATTGTGTTCGTGCTGTGTAGCGGTCGTGTTGGACAAGCGTTTGAGGTTGCTGTGTTCGAACAGTCGTGATCAAGGAGCTTGGCAATGAGTTTACAAATGTGTGTAGAGTTTCTTCTTGATCATTTGTATTATCATGTTGTAATTTCTATAATGATTGCATAACCGGATGTTTTTGTTTATGACTTTAATTTGTAAAGTTCATATATGATTGTAATTTGGAATGATCTTTCCGCTACTCATGGAAATTCTCATGTACGATTTCCTTCAATTGGTATCAGAACCAGGTTGTTATGATATTCCAAATTACAAGTTTGTTTTGAACTTCGTTTTACAGTCTCGGTGGGTTTCTACATTTGTGATTAATTATTAAGTGCATTTTTGGATTGAGTTGATGAATGTTTCGGGTTTAATTGCCTTTAGTTAAAGCTTTCTTCAATTACAAAGTGTTAATTTGTAAGGGTCCTTGTGTTTTTTGGGCATAATAAACTTGCAATCGAGTCTGTAATTCAAAGAGTTTGAGTTAGTCGAGTCGTTCGTGATAAAGTTTCGAAGTAGGGAGATGCGGTTCTCAACGAAGAATAAGACTAAGTGTTGGTCGTAATGTTTAGCCTAAGGTAAACGATCATTGGGATTTATCTAAGCGATCGTGTAGATTTCTATACGATCATGTAGTATTTACTAAACGACCGTTTAGCTAATGCTAAGTGATGGGATAAATCGTTTACTCTATCGCATAGCATTGGTTGCCCGATCGCATAGGCACTGGAGGTAGACAATCGTAGTGGGAGCATGTGATGCTCATCGTTCAGTAAAAGGTGCACGCTAGACGATCGTGTAGGAACTAGAGGTAGACTACCTACACGATCTTACGTATGCGATATGGAGGTGCTAGCTAAGTGATCGTTTAGCGATGATGCTTTTCCGCATTGTAGTCATTTAGGCGATCGCGTAAGGCGGGCATTCTGTGGAGCACGCTAAGCGATCGTGTACCCCAGGCTTCATCGCTTAGTAAAAGGTACACGATCGTGTAGTATTTGCTAAACACTCATTTAGCTCTGGGAGCATTGGTAAGCGATAGAGAAAAGCATTTATTTTATCATGTAGAAAATCGCGGGGAGTTTAGTACATGATGGTTGGAGACGTGATGCTTCGCCCAAGCGGTTCAAGACTCGGTTCGCTTGTTTGAACCGGAGACTCCTTGTTTTTGTAATAGTTAGCTTTAATTTTGTGAATTTAAGGCAATTTTAGCCGGTTCATCAACATTTATTTTTTATACATGTGATGTATGATGCTTTTATGCCAAAGTGTTTGACATATAGTTTAAATCCACCTTAGGTTGTGCAATTATTCATGCATCATGTATTGTAAATGTTATAATCGAGCATGAAGAAATTACTTGAAAGCATGTGCATGCATCATGAAATATAAGAGTTATATTTTGCATGCAGTGAGCATTATCATGCATCATCCTTTTATTATAAATGTTATAGTCTAAGGGTGAATGAAAGCATATTGTGCTTGTTTCATTATTGTTTTGTATAAATGTTATATAAAAGAAGTAGCAATGAATGGACAATGCATTGAGCATAACACTTTGGCTGTTTATAATCATTATGAATGCCTTGCATGTGTTAGCTTAGCATTGTAGTTATGGATTCCGTTTATAAGTGTTATGAAGGAAATTAGACTTAAAATCAATAATTCAGAGTTGCATGCAAACTTAGGGGGAACTCAAGTTTTTAAAAGAGTTTTAAAATTGGATTGAGATAGACCTATGTTCAAATGATTCTAAAGAGTTTAGTAACCTAGATTAATCTTCTAAAATATGTTTAATAGGATTAAATTAGTTGGCATAAAAGATTCAATTTGTTTTAAATATATCTATAAGGGACCTTTTGTCTAAGGCGAGTTCTGGCTAGGCTGGGGTTTTTAAGTTGACGGAATGGTAACACCTCTACCTGGGAACCTACCTGGAAAGGTGAATTAGATAGATTTTCAACAAGCATGCAACGATTTGGTCAAAGACTCTGTTAAAGAGTTTAATGGATGATGATCAAAAGTTGTTTAACTATCCAAGGTAAAAGTTACTCTTGGCTAAACCTAAAAGTCACTTAGTTAAATTCCTTGGCCGTATTTTTTCTAAGTAAGCTAAACCCTAGGTTATGAAATACTCAGTGGGAGGAAGAGATGTATCTGATATGTCTATGATTCCATTCACGTTTCTCCCTGAGTGTTCACACTGTGAGATTTATGTTTGTGGCCTCGTGGTGCCCGGAGAGTATCCCCCTTCGAATGGTGTTTGCATGAGTCAATATCAAGGTGAATGGAAAGAGTGTTTATAGTAAGTGGGTGAAGGGTGTGTGTCAACACGTTCTATGGTCTCTATCATTGGTTCAAACCTTAAGATTATTCTGTACTCCCTCGTGTTGCCTTAGGAGCGCCCCCCTTCGAATGGGTTTTGTCCAGTTGGTCAAGCTCAAGCTGAACTCCATAAATGGATAGGGTCGCTTTAGGTTTTGCCCCAATCGGATTTTTTCCCTTCGGATTGGCTTTTTGGGGCGGATCTCTAGGGTCTAAAATGGCGGGTCACACTTACGGGATATTGTTAAGTAAGTTAATGATCTCTTAGCCAAATCAATGATGGCCAGTCGTTATAGGAGCAAGAGTTGTTTTGGTATTAATGACTGGTTGAGAACTTCTCAATTCAGAGGAGTGATAACTTACCTCCCTTCGGCGAATTTTGTCTTAAACCTTTGAAGCGTCATTGCGAAACTAGATGTCACACGGGATTCATATTAGTTTTTCTAAACCCTTATTAGATGTTGTTTTGTTTTACAACGGATATTTGCTTAAAACCTAACATAGGTCAATGTGTTTTTCTTATCAGCAACTCCTTAGTATTTCCATTTAATGCTTTTAATATGACCGACTACATACAGTGGAAAGAATAGTGTGAAACGTATTTCGTGGCAAACGACCTCGTATTTGTCATGGTTGAGGAGTGTCCTCAAGTCCCGACCCTTGATGCACCGCGAAGTGTTCAAAATGAATATGAGGTGTGGATGAAGGCTAACTCGTTGACTCGACTTCACATTTTGTTTAACATACCTGATGTTTTGGCCAAAAGGGTTGAGAACATGGTCATTGCACGCGAGATCATGGACTCATTGCAAGATTTTTTTGAACATCAGTTCTTACTTTTTGAGTATAAAAGGATGGATGACAAAACCAGTAGTGTTAGTTGTTCTAACACTGATCCCACTACTCTCCAAAAGAGGAGACAAGACAGTAAATCTGATTTATTGGTCTTGGAGACGTGTCTGGTAGAGAATGATGATTCTGCCTGGATCCTTGATTCGGATGCTACCAATCATGCCAGTTCCTCTTACCAATGATTTAGTTCCTGGAAAATGTTGTCACAAGGAAAGATGACTCTACGAGTCGGCACTGGTGAGGTTGTTTCAGCTGTTGTTGTAGGCAGGCTGAAGTTGTTTGTTGACAAGAAATGTTATCTATTACTGGATAATGTTTTTTTAGTTCCTCATATTAAGAGGAACTTAATCTCGGTTTCTTGTTTCATTGAACAAGGCTATATCGTCTTCTTTTCTGAAAATAAAGTGTCTATTTTCAAGAAAGGAATGGAGATTGGTTATGGTTCAATGGAAAGTAACTTATATGTACTAAGGTCGTTAGTCATAAAAGCCTTGTTTAACACTAAAATGTTCAGTACGGCAACAACTAAAAGACCAAAGGTTTCTCCTAAGGAAAATGCCCATCTTTGGCATCTAAGGTTAGGTCACATCAACCTTAATAAGATTGAGAAGTTGGTGAAAATTGGACTTCTAAAGAGTTTAGAAGAAAACTCCTTGCCGGTATGTGAATTATGCCTCGAAGGCAAGATGACCAAACAACCTTTTACTGGAAAAGATTACAGAGCCAAGGAAGCCTTGGAGCTTATACATTCAGACCTTTGTAGTCCGATGAATGTTAAAGCTCAGGGTGGGTATGAATATTTCATCTCTTTCATCTCTACCTAATGCAGTGTAAGTCTAAAACCCTTGACAAGTTCAAGGAGTATAAAGCTGAAGTTGAAAAATTATTAGGTAAGAAAATAAAAACACTATAATCTGATCGTTGTGGAGAGTATATGGACCTCCAATTCTAGAACTATATGATAGAACATGGGATTGCGTCCTAACTCTTGGCTCTGGTACACTTCAACAAAATGGTGTATCAGAAAAGAGAAACATAACCTTATTGGACATGGTTCAGTCTATGATGAATTATGTTCATCTTCCAGACTCGTTTTGTGGTTTTGTAGTGGAGACTGCATGTTATATCCTGAACAACGTTCCCTCGAAAAGTGTTTTTGAAACACCTTTTGAGTTGTGGAGAGGACATAAAGGTAGTTTACGCCACTTTAGGATTTGGGACTATCCAGTACATGTGCTAGTGACTAACCCAAAGAAGTTGGAACCACGTTTGAAGGTTTGCCTCTTTGTAGGCTACCCCAAGGAAACAAAAGGTGGATACTTCTATGATCCGAGTGAGAACAAAGTGTTTGTCTTTACAAATGCTATCTTCTTGGAAGAAGACCACATGAGGGATCATAAGCCACGAAGTAAGCTCGTTTTGTTTGAGATCTCTAGTGAGACTGAGACTATTGAGGGTTCAACAAGAGTTGTTGAACAGGCCAACAGATCAACAAGAATTGTTGAGGTCGGAATATCTAGTCAACCAGCTCAAGCGTTGAGACTGTCTCGACATAGTGGGAGGGTTATGAACCCACCGGATCGCTACATATGTTTGACTGAAGCCCAAAACGTCATTATGAATGATGGGGTCGAGGTTCCGTTGTCTTTTAAGAAAGCAATGGAGGATGTTGACAAAGATGAATGGGTTAAAGCCATAAACCAGGAAATGGAGTCTATGTACTTCAATAACGTCTGGGAGCTTGTTGATCCATCTGATGCGGTAAGACTTATTGGGTGTAAGCGGATCTATAAGTGAAAGAGAGGTGTAGATGGAAAGGTGCAAATATTTAAGGCTAGACTCGTGGCAAAGGGTTATACCGAGGTCGAAGGAGTTGACTATGAGCAAACTTTCTCACCTGTTGTCATGCTAAAGTCTATCCGGATTCTCCTATCTATAGCCACATTTTATGATTATGAAATATGGCAAATGGATGTCAAGACTGCCTTTCTTAATGGTAATCTTGAGGAGACCTCTATGTGACTCAACCAGAGGGGTTCATAGTTACAGATCAAGAGCAAAGAGTTTGCAAGCTTAACAGGTCAATTTATGGGCTGAAATAAGCATCTAGATCTTGGAACATCAGATTTGACACTACTGTCAAGTCGTTTGGCTTCGATCAGAACATTGATGAGCTTTGTATATACAAGAAGATCGTCAACAACTCAGTAGCTTTCCTCGTATTGTATGTGGATGATATCCTACTCATTGGGAATGATGTAGGGTATTTGACTGACATTAAAAAATGGTCAGCTGCCCAGTTCAAAATGAAAGATTTGGGAGAGGCACAGTACGTTTTAGGGATCTAGATCATTTGGGATCGTAAGAACAAACGGTTAGCCCTATCTCAAGCATCATACATTGATCAAATGTTGATCAGGTACAAGATGCAGGATTCCAATAGGGGTTTACCCTTTAGGCATGGAATCATTTTGTCTAAGGATTAATGTCCTAAGACACCTCAAGAAGTTGAGAAGATGAGACAGATTCCTTATGCTTCAGTTGTAAGAAGCTTGATGTATGCAATGTTGTGTACCCAACTCGACATTTGCTATGCAATAGGGATTCTCAGTCGATATAAATCCAATCCAAGATTTGATCACTGAACGGCGGTCAAGACGATCCTCAAGTATCTTCAGAGAACGAGGGACTACATGCTCGTGTATGGAGATAAAGATCTGAACCTTACAGGATACACGGACTCTAACTTTTAGACCGATCGAGATTCTCACAAATCGACATCGGGGTCAGTTTTCACTCTGAATGGAGGGGCTGTAGTCTGGCGTAGGGGTGGCCATTCAAACCACAAAAACCGAACTGAAAACTCAGTGAAACCGAAAAATGCGATTCGATCCGGTTTGAAGAAATTTTGAAATCGAATTAATTTGGTTCAGTTCGGTTTCACTTTTGAAAATCAAATTTGAAACCGAACCGAACCTTTTTTAACTAATATATATATATTTAAAAAAAAAGTAAAACCGAATTCAAAACCGAACCTCGAACCGTTTTTAATTAAAATATATATATATAACATGGATTTTTAAAAAATGCTAAAACCGAATTTGAAACTGAACCAAACCGTTTTTAACTAATATATATATATTTTAAAAAAAAGAGAGTCACGGCTAAAGTGTTCGAGGGTCACCTGAAGAGTTTGGGTCTACAGGACATTCGACATCTTGTCTAGGGCAAGTGGGAGATGATACTGGAGTATGCCCTAGTTTATTGTATATTGTACATGTTTTTTATTGTATTGTACATTAGTCCCTGAGTCATTAGGACAAGTGGAGAATTGTTGGGATTGGTATCCTAATTCTCTCGGAGTCTCATTGTTTGTATTGATACACATTGTTTGATGAATAAAATAATTGTTATTTCATTTTGACATTTACTTATATCCAATAAACAAAGCTCCTTGGTTATCTTATGTAAACTTAAGCATGTATATGTGACATACTTGTGAATCATGCCTTAAGTGCTAACCTAAATAGGTATGTAGTATAAGAATTAAGGTTGGATACCTGATCCTGGTGATACTACGGATACGACCTACTTTGTAGAGGTTTGCAAATATTTTAAACTACTACAGATGGTAGATCCTGACCATTCATGTGGAGACGCGAGTGGGGGTGTCCTATACAAAAAGTTTATATTAGACCGGACCACGAGATGACTAGACTCTATATATAACGTCATTGATATTAGAGACTTACATCTCACCCAAACGACCATAGGTTACACGACTTCAATCTTGAGTGTTTTGCGAACTCCTGCCTTTGAGGGCGGTTCTTTGATTAGTATGGATGAGAGTGGCTAGATTGCCAACTCAACATGCCTACCCTTTTGGGGACTTGTTTAATCTAGGAGCTAAGAACTCAATCCACAAGGCTGTCTCTTATACACATCTAGATGTGTATAAGAGACAGGTATGGATGAGAGTGGCTAGATTGCCAACTCAACATGCCTACCCTTTTGGGGACTTGTTTAATCTAGGAGCTAAGAACTCAATCCACAAGATGGAATTCACTCTTTTCTTAAAGCAGGGATAAGTAGAGAGATTACTCCCTTAAGGGTTGATTCCATGGCTTGAACATAGTAGCCACAACTTCTCTTTGGAAGAGAGAACTCAGTCATAGTAGGACTATGACTTATGTTCACAAGAGGGATTGATGGTACTTAAGGAGTTAGATGTAACTACAGGGGCATAACGGTTATTGGCCGAGCTGTACTTACGAGCGATCTGTGAAGGGTTGTCACACTGCTAATTGGTTAAGATGGACACATAATATATCTATGGTAAGGAGAGTTCAGCTGTTGGTCTTTAGTAGAATGCCTAGCAGTTAACAGATGGTGGATCCCGTGACTAGAGAGTTTAATAAGTTATTTACATACCGTTGGAGTTTCGAGCTACAGGTCCATAAGGTCCCCTTGATATCTCAATGGATTCAGTTGAGGATCAGTTCTTGGTGTTGATTTGAAATGTTTAAATTGACAAGAGGTAATTTGATTATATATGATATGATCGGTATGATGTATGAGATATATCTAGTAGAGGATTAATGTAAATAAGATTTACATTAAGTGTCATGGAATAGAAAAAGAGTTATGGTTTGTATGTTCCATGAAATGAAATATTAAAACTGTAGGTTATAAATATAGTATGATAAGTTACTTATCATTTATATTTATAATAATATTAATTATTGGATAATTAAATCTTTTTCTCTAATAACTAATTGAGTGGGAGGTTATTGGTGGTTTCATGGTAACCATGAGATAAAAGGAAAATTGTTTTCCTAATTTTAGTAAGTTTTTTGTAAGCTTGAGATTTTCCCTCGGAAAATAATCTCACGGAAGTTGTCAAGTAAATAGGATTTACTAAGTGACAACTTGGAGCGAGCTAAACGATCGTGTATTGTTTGTAGGCGACAAACAGAAGTTAAGCGATGAACTTTACGATTGCTTAGCTTTTGCTAGACGATCACTTAGCTTTTGCTAAACGATTGGGCATCGACCTATACAATAGGTTCAGTCTTCTCCCACTTGCTCAATCGTTTACACGATTGTTGTTCCCTCCATTTTCTGCGTCAAACCAAGTCCACACAGAGCCCATCCTTTAAATTCTTACACCGAGAATACCAAGATAGCCTTCTTGGTGGTGTCATACTCAACTCAACACCATCGAGATTCTGTGGAGGTTGTTTGTGTTGTTGGGGTGTTCGTGACTGAGGCGATCGCTGATTTCAACTGCGTGGTGTTCGTGTTGTGTAGCAGTCGTGTTAGACGAGCATTCGAGGTTGCTGTGTTCGAGCGGTCGTGATCAAAGAGCTTGGCGATGAGTCGACAAATGTGTGTAAAGTTTCTTCTTGATCATTTGTATTATCATGTTGTAATTTTTGTAATGATTGCATAACCGAATGTTTCTATTTATGACTATAATTTGTAAAGTTCATATATGATTGTAATTTGGAATGATCTTTCTGCTGCTCATGGAAATCCTCATGTACGATTTCCTTCACTGTTAATCTAAACAAGAATATACTTATCATGAAATTTTAAATGCATGCAAAATTGTATGATATAGCTTGGTAATAGTAGTAATAGTAGCTTGCAATACTTTTTAATGTTTAACGTTAAGATTGAAACTTTTATCTAAATTTAGAGTGCAATTGGATGAAATTGAAAGTGTAAGTAAAAGTGCATATTTTTTCTTTTCTCTCTTTTCTACTTCTTTAACAACTAAGTTTAAATCGTTATCCACAGACTTTTAAGTTTGTTCACCTTAATCTTTAAAGACATTTATTCGTAGCTACTACTTTACTAGGAATTTATCAATAAAAAATTTTGTTTGAATTTTTATCAAATATATTCAATCCTACCAAATGAAGCTATAAAATTTTGTTTGCATTTTTATCAAATATGTTCAACTTTTTTTTTTAATCAACAACAATAACCATATTCAATTTCCAATATTGTCGAATAATTTCATTTTTGAATATGAACATAGAAATTAAAATTATCATTGATAAAATAGTCTTGATTTTAGTAGGTTTCATTTTAGGCTCGTGATCAAATCTTGAGTTTTAAATGAAAATAAATCAATAAAAAGAAAAATGTGATGAAACCTAATAAGTATTTAGGAAGAAAATCAACAAACAACTGAAAGAAAATATTAATATACAACTGAAACAAAATCAACTGCAAAAGCATTATTAATATATAACTAAATTATTTTAAGTTTATAAATATACATAATGAAAAATTTTAATGAAAAATGAAAGTTTCGTATCCACAAACACTTCAAATATACATAAATTTAAGAAAAGAAGAAGTACAGATTAGTTGCCACCTGACCTACCACACATGAAAGAAAAGATTTTAAATCTACCGACCATAGAAATAAACAAGAAGGACACAAAAGAAAAGAAAATTGAGACAAAGAAGAGTATCACCTTACGTACAATAGAATGAGGAAATGTCAAGCTTCGCTTGTTCTCTAATAAGTTGAACACTATGACAATCAATAAACAGATGCTTTAGTAATAATATAAAGAAAAAAATGAAAGTGACTTAAGAGGAGAAGTGATAAGCAACACAAAAGAGAGGGAGGGGGAAGGGACTTACCAACAATGGTGTGGTGAATATGGGGTTGTCTTCGTAGTTGTAAGGAAAAGATGTCTCATTTATAGAGAAGAGAAATAAAGTATACCTTGGAAATAAGTAGGTCTCATTCATGGGTAGGTCAAGTTTAGGTCTCATTCATGGGTAGATTATGGGTAGGAAAAGATGTGTACCTTGGAAAGAGGTCTTATTCATGGGTAGGTCAAGTTTAGGTGTACCTATGGTAATAAGTACACCTTGGAAACCTCACCTAGTAAAATAAAGTGAATAGTGTACCATTGAGATTGAGAACCAAACACATCAATTTCATTTCTGTCAATCACATCAACAGAGTACTTGCAAACACTACTTTAAGAACCACTACTTACAATCAAACTAGAGTAAACCAAACAAGAACAACTTAGGAACCAAACAAGAGTTATGACATAGTTGCAATGAAATGGAAAAAAAAAAAAAAAGGAATCCAACAAACAATCAACTATCCCAGTAATATGCTTAGACGGTAAGAACCAGCCTTAGAGCAACGAAATTCTTTCTTAAGTCGTTCTGAATTTTGGATAATATGATGTATCATGATAAATTAGATACATTGATCATTAAAGTCAATGCAAAAAAAAAAAGTCATTGAAATAGTAGCAAAATAATTAAAGACCAATAATCGAAGACCAAGAACAAAAGCAATGCAAAAAGAGTCAATGAAATAGTAGCAAAATAATCAAAACTGATAATCAAAGACCAAGAATAGAAGCAACGCAAAAAGAGTAATTAAAATAGTAGCAAAATAACCAAAACTGATAATCAAAGACCATTAATCGAAGACCAAGAACAAAAGTAATGCAAAAAGAGTCATTAAATTAGTAGCAAAATAAGCGAAGATCGATAGTGAAAGACCAATAATAAAGACCAAGAACAGTAGCAATGCAAACAGAGTCATCGAAATAGGGGCAATATAGTCAAAGACCGATAATAAAAAAACCAATAATCAAATACCAAGAACAGTAACAATGCAAAAAGAGTCATCAAAATAGGGGCAAAATAATCAAAGACTGACAATCAAAGACCAATAATCAAAGACATAACAGAACAGAACACTGAAATCAAGCATAGAGACTGATAATCAGACAAAAACAGTTATTGAACAGAACAGATACACTGATCATCATAGACTAATAATAAAAAACCAAGAACAGAACATTGAAATCAAACATAAAGCAAAATAAGCTTACATTTGTCAAAAAAAAAAAGGAAAACAAATATATAGTGGCTCATCATCGGTTGGTGAAGAGAAAGAAGATTTACCATTGGATTTGGTAACCCTACCAAGATCCGAACACCATCCTCCATCCCTACCATGCTCTAAACGAGGATCTCCATCCCTTACCTAGCAAGATCTGAGCTTCAACATGGTTGTACGATTTCAAACTCAGATAGACAAGAAGGACAACACAAAAGATTGAAAAACCGAAAGAAGTGGCAAGGGGAAACTCTCTAGAGCAAAGAGAGCAAAGAGAACCGAAAGAAGCGGCAAGATAAAGGAGGAACGAAAGTGGCGTTCAGAACGGCAAGATGAAAGAGGACGGGTTACGGATCTAGAGAAAAACACAGATCTAGACTACCAAATATACTTTAGTCTAAATCTGCAAAGGATTTCTTCAAATTCGACTAAAGAAAACCATAATGGCAGCCGATTGGCAAGAACGGAGAAGAGGAAGCTCCAAAACCCACCAAGAACGACTTGATCAGGAACAATGGCAAAACCCTATAGAGAAGAGATGGAAGGAAACATAGCAAAATAATTGAGTGCTAATCGGAGTAAGGAAAATGAGGGAGAGCAAAATAATCGACCCACTCCATCTATGCTTAAGTGAGGTTTGGGGCTCCAACTAGTTGGGTGGGCTATTATAGCCCACTCGCCCAACTCTAAATAGGGGGCCCAAATGCCCCCTAAATTTATGTCACTCTAGTTCAGTAGTTTTTTTTTTTTTTTTTTTTTTCAAAGTGGAAATAAAGCTAAAAGAAGAATTAAAAATTTAATAATTCATTAGATGTCAACTTGAGCATACATCTAGTTAAATGCATTATCATAATTAAACCAAAGTTGAAAGATCAGTTACTCTATACATTTTATAACTTAAGAGAAAGGAAAAATAAATAAACTTGTTCAACACCTTTAAAATTATATTAAATATATTTTAAAGTTTGAGAACATATTAGTCACAATTTTAAAAGTTTGAGGACTAATTTATAATTTTCCTTTTCGTTGACAAAAATATCTTATTGTTAAATGTTAAAATTTATAAGCTAAACTATTAACCACGTAAAAGTATAAAAGTCAAAGAGTATTTTTTTCAATGTGCAGTTCACTTCTTTAAATAGATTAGTCACTATTTTATTTTATTTTTTATTTTTACTTTTTCTAAAAATTAAGTCCATTTTTTTTCCTTTTCCAACCATAATTTGTATTTTTCTTAACTATTATGATTGAATTATTAAGCAAATTGCAAAACTAAAAACAAGTGTTTAAAAATTACTTTTTTTTAGTTTTAAAAATTTGGCATGATTTTTTAAATCACTAGAAAAAGTTAAATAACAAATAAAAAAAAATAGAAGTGAAAATAGTGTCTACAGAGCTTAATTCTAAAAAACAAAAAATAAAAAACCAAATGGTTATCAAATGAGATTTATGATGTGTTTGAAATACATTTTCAACCGTTTAATTAAAAAAAGTCATTTTTTTTAAAAAAAAATTGAGTATTTGATAGTCATTCAAAATAATTTTTGAAATGTATTTTAAATAATTTTGATGAAAAGTGTTTAAATAAAAATAATTTTTTTTGAAAAATATTTTTTTCTTAATTTAATTCAAATGCGCCTCAAGATTTTTGAATGTTTTTTATACACCAAAGGAGGCCTTAGTTTTATGATTTTGAAGATTAATTTTACTACTTTTATTTTTAGTAAATATATTTTTTTCTTCTTTTCTATACATGAGTAAGTATAATTTCACTTGTTAATCTTAAATAACGAATATGCAACTTAAGCATTTTTCATCCTAACATCATGTCATCTATCTTAATATTCGAACATTTAAATTTGTCATCCAAGCGATTTTTTTTTTTTTTTTAAATTCTTTTGTCTTCAACAACATTTGGAGTTTGAGAGACCTAAACGCATGCAACCTTCTAAATAAAGATATATAATAAGTTGAACTATGTTGAAGTTGATTTTTTTTTAATCGACGTGACAGTATGAAGATCTTATTATTTATATGTAAATAACATGTAAATATATGAATGTGACGCAA
This sequence comes from Benincasa hispida, assembly GCF_009727055.1. Classification (NCBI taxonomy): domain Eukaryota; kingdom Viridiplantae; phylum Streptophyta; class Magnoliopsida; order Cucurbitales; family Cucurbitaceae; genus Benincasa; species Benincasa hispida. Next base: position 39,214,739 of record NC_052351.1, on the reverse strand, counting down.
TTACCAGAAATATATGAATATGACACAACTACCAATATAGTATTCCTTAACCATGAAGAAATAAAGTTTTGTTTGATTCATGTTTTTAGAAGAATACTAAAGTGACCCAAGTGTAAGGATTAAAATATTCATCAATCCATTGACATATCCTTAAATCGGAGAGTTTACATCGATGTCAAAGATTAATCGATATCTTTTAGAAATACACATAAAACATAAAAAGAACAATCTATTAATGTATCACAATAAAATATATATACCATTAATAATATCTAGAGCTTAAGTTAGGAGTCAAAATAACTTGATAATTACTAAATTATAGTTTATGATTTCTTTTATTTGCAAAAATATCTATCGATATAATGTTATTTATAGCCCTCTCCTTTCTTTTGCTTGGTCGATTGATTGACTTTCTCAACTATCCCAAAATTGATAGGAACCGACCGGTTGGTGGTTGATGTCAATTTTCGTCCAAAACTGACATTGATCGATCAACGCAGTACATCCCAAATTTGGGTATGTTTATTCAATATAATATGCACATGCATATATTTGAACACCTATATATATGCATATGCTATACTTACTTTTTAGAGATGTGTTTCTACTTTTCTTTCTTTCGATAATCTTTCCCTCTCGTTTGATATTGAAGCAACATTAGGGTTTCAACTAAGAATATAACTTTTTTCTGCAATCTCTCTTTCCATTGTTGCACATAACACATGTATTTAAAATAATATGAGACTCATAAAATAAAATAATATATAATTTAATGATCACATGACCCGGAAAGTGGACAACTAATGTGTTCCACTTATTGAACAAGGTTATATGGTATGTTTGTGACTCCTGGATACTGAATGCATCCTTGGGGTGATGCCGTAGTTCCTAAGGGGTGGAGACGACGGTGTCGGTCCATGAATTTTCAAATTAAAACAAATATATGATTTATTTATGGCTACACAAACCGTCAACGATAGTTTTAGATAAGGACCAAGACGAACTATTATAGAGGATTTATTGAAACCATTGAATTCAGAATATGATAAAGTGGCTCCTGGGTGGGGAACTACACCTTTAATGGATATCATAGTGGGTCTATTTACGATGTTCCTATGTATTATTTTGGAGATTTACAAGCAATTAGATTCGATTCACAAGAAAAGAACTATATATTAACCATAATACTGCAATTTTTGTCTTATCTTGTGCCAATTCTTAACCCAAAAGTTGGATTTGATTACCACTTTGTTTCACTAATCTAGTAAGTAGCTTCTAATAATTTATTTTTCTACAAAATCCATGTCTTTTAAAATATAGTAATTATGAACTTCCAACCTCAAAAGAAATATTGCATGTCAAAAGTCTCTTTATTTATTTATTTATTTTTTAAAGTAAAAAATCATTGTTTTTTGAAATATGACTAAAAGATTAGTAAATAAGGGATGAAAGAGAAGAATATTGAGTTATTTCTCAATTATTTTCATCGTCGACTCAATTTTCAAATGCATCAAAATTTAAAAATAACAAGACTAAATGATTCGCCAATTTGAGAATAATATGACCGACATAAAGCTTGTAATGATGATAGAATTCATATTTTACTTCATCTAAAATTTACAAAAATTACATTCGTTAAACTTTTATTTTTCACACATGAAATTATTTTTTTAAATATTTTTAATTGCATTCAACATAATTCATAACTAAATAAAACATATTATTTTTTTAGAAAGATAAAAACAATAATAATAATAAATAAATAAATAAATAAAACATTTTAGTCATCATATGTTTCTTTCCTTTTAATTTAGTTAGATATAAACTATTTGAATTTAACGAATAAAATACACATTTAAAATTTTATATTCTAAATATTTTAACCTAAGTGCATTGCATACGTCCTCTAGCTTTATCAAGAAAGTATAAAATGTAAGTGAAAATTTAGAATTTCTTTATGAAAGATATTTTCTTTTTAATTGAAGGATGAAAAAGAAAAAAAGAAAAAAAAATCGAAGGGGCGAAAATCAGAATTGAAGTAAAAGAAAGGGGCGAAGCATAAAGAAAAGAGAAAGTATTTGATTATTTCGTTCTCGTGGTATTGCCTATCGGTTGCTCTCTCCCTCTTTTCTCTTCTTTTTTTTTTTTTTTTCTGTTTGTCCTCCCCATCTTCCTCCTCGTTAGAGTAGGTTTCTTTCATCTGACGTACTGTAGACGTCTACTCCGCGGCGCACGTTAATCTCTCGAACTTACAAACTCTTGGAGGTAACTTCTTTCTTCTACTATCTCCCTCTTCTCTTCCTCTTGATTCTCCTCCTCTTCATATCTGGTATTACGATAGCATTGTAGTGAAACCCTAATAGCACGGCAGCAACTTCTGGCCCCCTCTTTTCATTTTGTTTGGTTTATTAGATCGCTTCTATTCACCTTTCTGAATCTGTAATACCCACTAATTTCTGTTTTAATTTTATTCATCAGGGATAGAGAGAGTCCGTTGGCCGTATCATTATCATTGTTCTTATTAGTCCTTTTCTTTTTAAAATTTTCGATCGTTTGTCTGCTTCAAGATCTGCGAAAAGGAGGATCTTTGAGTTGCTTCTGTTAGAAAAGAACGGCAAGTTAGGTTTTTTGATGCTTTGGCGGGAATCGGGATCCGCCAAGCGGATTAGAGTTTTGGGGTGCACCCTGCGATGGCTAACCCTGGCGTTGGGACCAAGTTTGTGTCCGTGAATCTCAACAAATCGTATGGACAGGCTCATCACCATCATCATTCATCTCATTCCAATTCTTATGGATCAAATCGAACGCGACCTGGTGGTCATGGAGCCGGCGGAGGAATGGTGGTCCTATCGAGGCCCCGCAGTTCCCAGAAACCTGGGCCGAAACTTTCTGTTCCACCCCCCTTGAATCTGCCTTCTTTGCGAAAGGAGCATGAGAGACTTGATTCTTTGGGTTCAGGCGCTGGGCCAACTGGTGGAGGGGTTTTGGGAAACGGACAGAGGCCAACTTCAGCTGGTATGGGTTGGACAAAGCCGCGCACCAACGACTTGCCAGAGAAAGAAGGGCTTAGTGCTAATATAGTTGATAAAATTGATCCGTCTTTGCGAAGTGTTGATGGAGTGAGCGGTGGTAGTAGTGTGTATATGCCTCCTTCTGCGCGTGCTGGTATGACAGGCCCGGTTGTGTCTACTTCTGCTTCCTCTCAGGTGCTTACTGCAGTTGAAAAAGCCCCCGTTTTGAGAGGTGAGGATTTCCCTTCTTTGCAAGCAACTTTACCTTCTGCAGCCGCGCCTTCTCAGAAACAGAGAGATGGGTTGAGTTCTAAATTGAAGCATGCGCCTGAAGGTTTATATGAAGAACAGAGGGATACTTCTCATTTAAGTTCAAGAATAGATGCCCACTCAAAATTTCAGTCATCACAGGAAAGTATCCCCAGTGAGAATGCAAAAAATGGAAACTCTTTTGGTTCTGGGAGTCTCCAATCACCAGAGTTATCTTGGAAGCAGGATGATATTTTTCCAGGCCCTTTACCACTCGTCTCAATGAATCCTAGATCAGACTGGGCTGATGATGAACGTGATACAAGCCATGGTTTGATTGACAGGGTTAGGGATCGAGGGCACCCAAAGAGTGAGGCTTATTGGGAGAGGGACTTCGACATGCCTCGGGTTAGTTCTCTTCCCCACAAGCACACTCATAATTTTTCTCAGAGATGGAATCTGCGGGATGATGAATCTGGGAAGTTCCATTCCAGTGACATTCATAAATTGGACCCTTATGGTCGGGATGCCAGGACAGCTAGTAGAGAAGGCTGGGAAGGAAACTTTCGGAGAAACAATCCTATACCAAAAGATGGATTTGGTTCAGACAGTGGTAACGATAGAAATGATATTGCAGGAAGGCCCACTAGCATTGATCGAGAAACAAATGCTGATAACATGCATGTTTCACATTTTCGAGAACATGTGAATAAAGATGGGAGGAGAGATACTGGATTTGGACAGAATGGGCGGCAAACTTGGAATAGTGCAACAGAATCCTATAGCTCCCAGGAACCAGATCGGACTGTAAGAGACAAGTATGTTAGTGAGCAACACAACAGGTACAGGGGTGAAACACATAATACTTCAGTTGCAAACTCATCATACTCTACAAGTTTAAAACGAATTCCTGCCGATGAGCCGTTGCTGAACTTTGGCAGGGATAGACGTTCGTTTGCAAAGATTGAGAAACCTTACATGGAAGATCCTTTTATGAAAGATTTTGGAGCCTCTAGTTTTGATGGACGAGATCCTTTTACTGCTGGTCTTGTTGGGGTGGTTAAGAGGAAGAAGGATGTGATCAAGCAGACTGATTTTCATGACCCTGTTAGGGAATCTTTTGAGGCTGAACTTGAGAGAGTTCAACAGATCCAAGAGCAGGAACGTCAGCGAATCATCGAGGAGCAAGAAAGGGCTCTAGAACTAGCTAGGAGAGAAGAGGAAGAGAGACAGAGGCTTGCAAGGGAACATGAAGAAAGGCAGAGGAGAGCTGAAGAAGAAGCCAGAGAAGCAGCATGGAGAGCTGAGCAAGAACGACTGGAGGCTATCCAAAAAGCTGAAGAACTACGGATGGCTAGAGAGGAAGAAAAACAGAGGATTCTTCTGGAGGAAGAGAGGAGAAAACAGGCTGCTAAACTAAAACTTCTAGAATTAGAGGAAAGGATGGCCAAGAGGCAGGCTGAAGTTGTGAAATCAAGCACTTTGACTTCAGATATTCCTGAAAAGAAGATTCCCAGTGTTGTAAAAGATGTTTCCAGGTTGGCGGACACAGTTGATTGGGAAGATGGTGAAAAGATGGTGGAGCGAATCACTACATCAGCTTCTTCAGAGTCATCTAGCATAAATAGGTCCTCTGAGGTGGGCTTTAGATCTCAATTTTCTACAGATGGTTCTCCTTCCTTTGTGGACAGAGGCAAGTCTATTAATTCATGGAGAAGAGATTTTTATGAGAGAGGAAGTGGCTCTCAATTTGTTCTACAGGATCAGAGTACTGGCTACAACAATGGTCCAAGGCGGGAGGCATCAACTGGTGGGCGGGTATCTTCTAGGAAAGAGTTTTATGGGGGAGCTGGATTTACGACTTCCAGGACATCTCATAGAAGAGGTATTACAGAACCACAATCTGATGAATATTCTCAGCTAAGAGGACAGAGACCTAATCTCTCGGGAGGTGGCGATCATTATAACAGGAGCCAAGAGTTTGACTCCGAATTTCAGGATAATGTCGAGAATTATGGTGATCATGGATGGAGGCAGGAGAGTGGTCGCAACAACTTCTATTTTCCTTACCCTGAACGAGTAAATCCAATCTCTGAGGCTGATGGGTCCTATTCTGTTGGAAGGTCACGCTATTCCCAGAGGCAACCTCGTGTTCTTCCTCCTCCATCTGTAGCGTCTGTACAGAAATCTTCTGTCAGGGGTGAATATGAATCTGTTCCCCGGGATATTGTAGAAAGTGAGATACAATATGACCATCCGGCACATAATATTTCTACTTCTCAGACAAGGTATATTCATCATGACAACCGTGCACTTCCTGAGATAATTGATGTTAATTTAGAGAATGGTGAGAACGAGGAGCAGAAACCAGATGGCAACACAACACTGCGGTGTGACTCACAGTCAACCCTTTCTGTTTTTAGCCCCCCTACCTCTCCAACTCATCTATCTCATGAAGACTTGGATGATTCTGGAGATTCTCCTGTTTTATCAGCTAGTAGAGAAGGCACATTGTCAATAGAGGATAATGAATCTGCTGTACCAGCCAAGTCTGGGAAAGAGATCATGATTACCTCTACTAGGGTATCTACAGGTGATGAAGATGAATGGGGTGTTGTAGATGAGCATGTGCAAGAACAGGAAGAATATGATGAAGATGATGATGGGTATCAGGAAGAAGACGAAGTTCATGAAGGAGAGGATGAGAACATTGACCTTGTAGAAGATTTTGATGATTTGCATTTAGATGATAAAGGGTCACCCCATATGTTAGATAACTTGGTATTAGGTTTTAATGAAGGCGTTGAAGTGGGGATGCCGAATGACGAGTTTGAAAGAATTCCAGGAAACGATGAAAATATGTATGTTGCACCAGAAATTTCAAATGGGATCAAGGAAGAGCAGGGGTCTTCTGAAGGATTGCCAGTTGATGGTAAAGTCTGCCAATATGCGGATGCTTCTTCTCAAATAAGGATTGACCCTGAGGAGATGCAGGACTTAGTTATGCAGCCTATAACTGCACAAGCATTGCCAGAATCTGAGATTACCGAGCAAGGAAATTCTTCTTGCAGATCTAGTGCGTCTGTTCAACAGCCGATGGCCTCACAATCTATATCTGGTCAAGTTATTGTGCCAAATACTGCCGTTTCAGGTCAAGCCGAGCCTCCTGTTAAGCTTCAGTTTGGGTTGTTTTCAGGTCCTTCTCTCATACCATCTCCTGTACCAGCTATACAGATAGGTTCTATACAGATGCCTCTTCATTTGCATCCTCAGATTACCCAATCTATGACTCACATGCATTCATCACAGACCCCTCTATTCCAGTTTGGGCAGCTAAGGTATACATCTTCAGTCTCCCAAGGTGTACTGCCTTTGGCTCCTCAACCGCTGACATTTGTTCCACCTACTGTACAAACTGGTTTTCCTTTAAATAAAAACCCAGGAGATGCTCTGTCCATTCATCCTTCTCAGGAAACCTGTGTTCACAATTCACGGAAAAATGATGTATTGCCTTTTCTGATGGATAACCAACAAGGCCTTGTGTCAAGATCTTTGAATGTGAACCCATCAATGGAGTCAAAGTCATTACCATTAACAGAAAGTACAGAAAGCAAGCTTATGACTCCGCAGGATCAAACTGCAGGTTCTTGCATTGATGAGAGCAATTCCAGATCAGAACCAGGTTTTCAAGCAGAACATCAGAGGCACCGTGTTTCAACTTCAGATAATCAATATGTGGTATCAAGGGGAAAAGAATCTGAAGGTCAAGGTCAGGATGGGATGGGATCATTTGATTCTGTTTCAAGAGATAAGGGTTTGAGTGGGTTAAAAGCTCGTGGCCAGTTTCATGGTGGAAGAGGGAAAAAGTATATCTTTACAGTAAAAAATTCTGGATCTAGATTGCCATTCCCAGGTTCTGAATCTACTCGCTTAGATACCGGTGGATTTCAGAGGCGGACGAGGCGCAATATTCCACGTACTGAGTTTCGTGTTCGAGAAACTGTGGATAAAAAATTGTCTAACAGTCAAGTTTCTTCAAACCATGTAGGGGTAGATGATAAGCCAACTGTTAGTGGAAGAACTGTCGTCCATTCTGCCAGAAACGGGACTAGGAAGGTTGTCATATCTAATAAGCCATCGAAAAGAGCATTAGAATCTGAAGGATTAAGCTCTGGGGCAAGTACTTCCCTAGAGCTTGATGCTGGTAATAGATCTGCAAAGGGAGTGAAAAAAGAGTATTTGGGCAAGAGCCAGGGAAGCCAATATCCTGGAGAAGGTAACTTCAGAAAGAATATTTGTTCTGGGGAGGACGTTGATGCCCCTTTGCAGAGTGGAATCATACGTGTATTTGAGCAACCTGGCATAGAGGCTCCCAGCGATGAGGATGATTTCATTGAGGTGCGATCTAAAAGGCAGATGCTGAATGATAGGCGTGAACAAAGAGAGAAAGAGATCAAGGCAAAGTCCCACAATTCAAAGGTTTATACGTTTTCCATCCTTCCTTTCCTTTTTTGTTTATTTATTTTTTGTTATTGCAAGTTTTTAGTTCAATAAATTTGATGAGTACAATTTTAGATCCCACGGAAAAGTCGATCTACTTCGAAAAATGCATTATCTTCAGTCAATTCAAGCAAAGTTTATGCTGCTAAGGAAGCAGAACCGGTAAAGAGAACACGATCTGATTTTGTTGCTGCTGATGGAGGAGGACGTGGATCAGGAAATATTGTGGTGTCAACTGCGTTTAGCTCTCCAGTAGTCTCTCAACCATTGGCCCCAATTGGGACTCCTGCTCTGAAATCTGATTCCCAGTCCGAGAGATCACATGCTGCTAGGTTGGTATTCATTATGAAGGAACTTACGTGCATCATCTTTGAATATGAGCTAATCTTTTATATTATTTCATAGGTCTATCCAGACGAGTGGCCCTGCATTGGCAACTAGTGAAGGAAGAAATCTTGACTCAAGCATGATGTTTGATAAGAAGGATGATATTTTGGAGAATGTTCATTCATCTTTTACTTCCTGGGGTACTTCACGTATAAATCAACAGGTATTAGAGGTGGAAGTGGTGACGTAGTTGAGTTTTATTTTGGTCGTTACATATTTTTCTGGATGTTGATATGGGGTTTTAATATTGACCTTGTTGACTGTATTGTTCATTGCTTGCTTTCACGGATCTCTAGGCAATTTTAATATTTCCGTGTTACCGTGTTAGTTTGTTAGAGGACCTTTATATCATTGTTTTAGTTTGAGCGCCAGAAGGGTTAAATCTTTGTTTAAGTTCGAGTTGATTGTACTTACTACTTAGATCTATACTTCTAATGTGATTTTACATTTTTATATATCATAATTATATGATAGAATTTCAAACTGGTTGGCAGGTTATGGCCCTGACACAAACCCAACTTGATGAAGCTATGAAGCCTGCTCAGTTTGATTTACATCCTCCGGTAGGAGATCATTCTAGCTTAGCTGGCGATCCTAATGTGCCATCGCCATCTATCTTAGCATTGGATAGGTCATTTTCTTCTGCTGCTAATCCAATCAGTTCTCTGCTTGCTGGCGAGAAAATTCAGTTTGGTGAGTAATTGGAGGAACTGCATGCGTCAAAATCTGATTTTAGGAGTTCAATTTGTTAATTCTGATTTTCTCTTTTTAATTATGTATGCAGGTGCAGTCACATCTCCAACAGTTCTTTCTCCTGGTAGCTGTTCCACTTTGCTTGGGATTGGTGCCCCCTCTAGTCTCTGTCACTCAGACATCCCAATTCCTCACAAACTTTCTGGTGCTGAGAATGATTGTCATCTTTTCTTCGAGAAAGAGAAGCATCACTCTGAATCTTGTACTCATATTGAAGATAGTGAAGCTGAAGCCGAGGCAGCTGCTTCTGCTGTTGCTGTTGCAGCTATCAGTAGTGATGAGATAGTCGCTAATGGGATTGGCACGTGCTCTGTTTCAGTTACTGATACCAATAATTTTGGTGGTGGGGATATTAACGTTATAACAGCAGGTAGTGTGGAAGCTGTGGTGCAATTACGATAATTAGTTTTACCTCTTATTTTGTTTGTATTTTTCGTTACATGACTTCAATGGTTACTGTTTTACAGGTTCAGTGGGTGATCAGCAATTAGCCAGCAAAACAAGAGCGGATGACTCTCTTACTGTAGCCCTCCCTGCAGATTTGTCTGTTGAGACTCCCCCAATTTCCCTGTGGCCAACTTTGCCAAGTCCACAGAATTCTTCAAGCCAGGTGCTTTCACATTTCCCTGGTGGTTCGCCTTCCCAATTTCCCTTTTATGAGATAAATCCTATGTTGGGAGGTCCTGTCTTTACTTTTGGACCACATGATGAGTCGGTACCCACCACCCAAGCTCAAACACAAAAAAGCAGTGCACCAGCACCCGGTCCTCTTGGATCCTGGAAACAGTGTCATTCTGGTGTCGATTCATTCTATGGGCCTCCTACTGGTTTTACTGGTCCGTTCATAAGTCCTGGAGGCATCCCAGGGGTTCAAGGTCCTCCGCACATGGTTGTATACAATCACTTTGCTCCTGTTGGACAGTTCGGGCAAGTTGGCTTGAGTTTCATGGGCACTACGTATATTCCTTCTGGAAAACAGCATGACTGGAAGCATAGCCCGGGACCTTCTTCTTTGGGCGTTGAAGGGGATCAGAAAAATTTAAATATGGTTTCGGCTCAACGCATGCCCACGAACTTACCTCCAATCCAGCATCTTGCCCCTGGTTCGCCCCTGCTGCCGATGGCTTCTCCATTAGCTATGTTTGATGTTTCTCCATTCCAGGTACGGTTGATTTTAGTACCCTTTCATCGCCTTATTGTGTAGCTCCCGAGAAGGAACGTTTTGTGTTACGGAGTACGGACTTTAGACATTATTTGGAAGAAATGTAAGGTCCAAGATTATATATATATTACATAAACAGTAGAATTTCTGTTCCTACATAATGAAACAGATGGTCCAAGATTATATATCTTACATGAACAGTATCTCTGGTTCTAAATAATGAAGCAGATGCATGGATTGGTAGTTTCCCTTCTATAACTAGTCTGATGGTTTGCTTTTAAATACTTTTGCAGGCCTCTCCTGAAATGTCAGTCCAAGCTCGGTGGCCTTCTTCAGCATCCTCTGGTCAGCCTGTGCCTCTGTCCATGCCTATGCAGCAGCAGGCGGAAGGCATTCTTCCTTCTCATTTCAGTCATGCATCATCTTCTGATCCGACATTTACAGTCAACAGGTTTCCTGGATCACAACCCTCCGTAGCCTCTGACCACAAGCGCAATTTTCCTGTGGCAGCCGATGCAACTGTCACCCAACTTCCGGATGAACTTGGAATAGTTGATGCTTCAAGTTGCGTCAGTTCTGGGGCTTCAGTGCCAAATGCTGACATTAACGGCTTATCAGTGAACTTGGTTACTGATGCTGGCAAGACTGGTGTTCAGAATTGCAGTAGCAGCAACAGTGGCCAGAATGCAGGCACCAATTTAAAATCTCAGTCGTCTCATCATAAGGGCATATCCGCCCAGCAATACGGTCATTCTTCTGGGTACAATTATCAGAGAGGTGGTGCTTCTCAAAAGAATGGTTCAGGTGGTAGCGAATGGCCCCACCGGAGAACAGGGTTCATGGGAAGAAACCAGTCTGGAGCTGAAAAGAACTTTTCCTCTGCAAAAATGAAGCAAATTTATGTGGCCAAGCAACCATCGAATGGAAATCTCAGAGTGTAGAAAAGGGAGCTGCCTAGATTTCGGATTTGCATTGAACGGATTGTTTTCGGTCCAGAAATCAAAGTTTTGGTTGGTTTATTTTTATTTTTATTTTTTTTTGTGCTTATGTTGCAATTAGTAAAGCGTGTTGGAATTCGTCAGTCTGTAGAAACCCGTCCATTATTGATGAATGGCCAATGAACATAGGTGATGACTGCAACTGCAGTTTGAATGGGGGATGCCATTCCAGACTTGAGGGATAATTTGATTTCATTCTTCCAAGCGACGTGCCAGGAAGTAGGACACGGGGCATCGTCAATTATGATATGAAGTTCTAGTCGGCTTCAAAAATTTTTATTATTTATTGGAACATATTCATATTTCTGACTTTTTAAGGTTATACTTGCAATGCTATCAATGATCAAATTAAGCTCACCTATCTTATGTTCTGATGCGTCTAAATCTTTTAATAAGAGGATGTATGATCAAGTTTAAAAACTATGGGAACAGACTAATGCCCTTCCTGTCTTTCATTCAAGTAGTCTATAAGGATTTTCTTGTATTTAATTAATGGTTAGCTTTTAGATTAGTTTAACTCTGTCATGTTAGTTAAATTATAAAACATGTTCTTGATATAAAAATGCACTTGAAATTTTAAAAGTTTGAAAAATATTCTTAAAACTTTTAAAGAGTTTAAAAAATATCTTTGTTATCAATCAATCTGTTTCAAGTTTTCTTCAAGTTAAAAAAAAAAATCAAATTTTAAAGTAAATTATATATAATTTTTTTTAGATAGATACTCTCATATTTTTCTTAATTTTTCAATCCTTAACTTACACCAATCTTCTCAATCACCAAAACAGAAACCAAATTTTAAGTTAAAACATAAAATACAATAAAATTTTACAAATTCCAAAATCAAAATCTCCTATTGAAACATACTCAAAACGATAAATAGTCAAATAAAAAAAGTATCAGTCTAAATCGTGTTGGTTCTTAGGAATTTAACACTTATTTTTGTTATTAGATAGGTTATCGAGCAAAAAAGTCATTGGGACATATTAGATACAATTCAGGTATAAATGGAGCAATTAGTAAGCAACGAGAGGCAAAATGGTGAAATTGAGCAAGAGGAGGCACGACGTTGCACAAACTCTATGATACTTATGCCCCGCGCCATTTACAAAGACAGTCTGCTAAACAAGCGTTGCAGTGTTGTCCTACAGTGTTACAACACTCTCCATTTGATATGTACGCATGAAGAGATACTCCTTCCAATAAGCTCTCTAAGGCATTTCTTGAAGGGGCCTTCAACATCACCACATGGTATGTTTTGGTTGTTGTAAAAATTGGTGTAAGTTAAGTGTTAGAAAATTAAGAGAAATATGAGAGTACTTACGTGTACAATAAATATGAGAGCACCTATGTAAATAAATAGTCAAATACATTTTTTTATTTCACTATTTATCGTTTTGGTATGCTTCAAGGGGAGATTTTAATTTTGGAAATTTGTAAAATTTTGTGATATTTTTATGGTTTAACTTAAAATTTTGGTTGTTGAGAATATTGGTGTAAACTAAGAATTGAAAAATTAGAAAAATATGATTGTACTTATATTAAAAATTGAAGATATTTATATAATTTATTTTAAAATTGGTTTTTTTCAAACTTAAGAAAACTTCAAACAAATTGATCAGTCGGAGCTTTTTTATTTCTAAAGTCATTTTTGTCACGAGGAATTAACGGTGTTTGTTCAAATTCTAACAGTGAATGTATTTTTGAACTTTTATTAAGTTAAGGATATTTTTTAAACATTTTGAAAGTTGAGAGGTATTTTTCAAATAAAACTGTAACAGTTTCCATACAAAACTAATGACAAGGGTATTTTTTGAACTCTTTTTGAAAGTTTAAGGGTATTTTTGAAACTTTTGAAACTTCAGATGCAATTTTGATACAAAGTGTAAAGTTCAAGGATATATATATATATAATTTAACCATTATTTTAATATAGTTAGGTTTAAAATAAACTAAAAAAATTAGAAAAAAAATTGTTTTTCTTAAAAAAAGAATTTTGAAATAGATATTTGACTAAGGTATAATTTTATTTAATTTATTGTTTTAATAATTTGATATTTTAATTTTACTAAATTTTGAAATAAAATTTTATAGACTTTTGTCACTTTAATTAATTTGAAAAGATAATTTTTTTTAATCATACTATGCTAACTTTAAATTGAAATAAACTAGTATTTTAATCTTGAATTAAGTTTTTATAATTTTTTTAATCAAATTACCTTTAAGGAATAAAAAAATCATATAAAGTTTGAGTTTTAATTTTTATTTGACCGTTAAGTTGTTTCTAACATTTTAATCCCTTATGTTTAAAAAATGATTATAAGTTTTTGAGCTAGTTAAATTGACCTAATTAAAAAATAAAAATAAAAATAAAAATTTTATTAAATTAAATTAAGACTTTAGCGTCATAAATATATCTAATTACACAATTCTAGTCTAATAGACTATTATTTTACACAAAAATCTGACATAATTTACCTTTTCAACCTTCTTTACTACTCAAATTTTATAAATAATAATAATAATAATATTAATACCAAAGAAGTATGTAAAGATTTTTTTTGTGGTCATGAACTTTCCATTATAGTTCTTTCTTCCTCCAAAACCTATATAAGTAAGAATTTCTCAAAAAATCCTAAAATTGTCACCTTCATAAATGAAAGTAAGAATCGACAAGAAGCTTTGAAGAAGAAAACGAGGTATATTATATATATATATATATAACACTATATATTTGAATGTTTAGAAATAAATTGGTGCATATTTGATAAGTGCATGAACAATACAATGTATAGTATATCGTCTTCTATACCGAACAATACATTCAATGCATATTTGTATTTTCTAGTATATTTATAAACACATCAAAAGATAAATCATGGTATATGTATGTATATTTACATTTTTCATTATATTACCAATATATTCAACATATACTCGAGATCTCAATAAATATATGATCGATTTTTAGCTAGGAAAAATAGAAAAAAATAAACGAGTTCTGGAAACATCAATTTTAAACAAAGAAGGGAAGGTGTAGAATTAAAAAAGATAATCTAATTATAATAATTGAAAAAACTCCAAAAGAAAAAAAGAATTAGAAGAAAGAGAGAGTGTATTTTCAAAAATATTGCAGAAAATTGCAGTAGGTGCAAGTGTGTCTTTGAGCTTTTTGATTTTGTAAATATAGCAAAATATTTCTTTTTGTTTTTATGTAATTCCAATTTTCATGTATCTTACCTAATTTCTGCACATTTCTCCTCAATTCTCTCGATTATTTTCTTCTCCCTTAGCTATTATCATGTATGAAAGAGGCCAAAATATAGTAACAATAAAATCAGAGAAAATTTTCACATCACTAAAAAAAGAATCGAGGATGCAAAATTTTCTTCATACCTTTAGTTGGGCCGCCAACCATGATAACAAAACCCACTTTCTCCAAGCTCTACATGTTGAAGAAAACCCTAGATCCTGTACTTTAAATCTGTATAATTTAGGTTTTGATAACTATTTTATTTTTTGATTTTTATTTTTTGAAAATTAAATCTATTTCTTCCTTATTTTTTAGGATTTTTTTTTTTTTTTTTTTTTTAACTATGTTGAATTCTTAATCAAATTCCAAACAAGTTTTTTAAAGCTACATTCTTTTAGTTTTCAAAATTTGGCTTAGTTTTTTTTTAAATCATTGGTAAAAAGTATATGAAGAAATTGGGAGGTGAAAATAGTGTCTATAAGTTTAATTTTAAAAAACAAAAATAAAAAAAAACCAAATAATTACTAAACGAAACTTTAGTGATTATATCTATGCATTTTATTGTAAATTAATTGATTGAATCAAATTGAGAAAAGAAAGTGGAATTTAATCGGTAGATATGCCATCTTGGTAGAGCAAGCAAGAAAAGTGAAGATTCCAAATTCCAATCTTTCCCATACCAAATTTAGAGTAATCAATGGTAAGTGTATCAGTCACGTAATTGATATCTTAATTACTAACCAAAATGAACTTTTACCTATATTATTAACCAAAATTTATCCGGAAGATGATATATACAATATCAAAGTGTATCCAATAGTTAATATATTTAATATCAAAAGTGTAAAAGTGTATCAATCACTATGGAGTGTTTGGGGTAATGAGTTAGTTATTATAGTCCTAGGTTATTATAGTTGGGTTATGATAGTTTGTATTTGGGTGTAGATTATTTTAGTTTAGATTATAATAGTATGTGTTTGAGAAGGAAATAATAAACACTATAGCAAATAATAAAAAGATGATGAATATAAAATAGTAAAAGTTGTAGTAAATAGTAAATACTGTAACAAATGAGAATTTTGAAATAATGTTGACTGTAGCTAGTTGGAAGTTTTGAAATAATTGTTATACTTAAAAGAGAGTATATCAGTAAAGCATGACAAAAAATAGAAGATAATCAAAAGGAAGTCAAAAGATTATCAGAAACTACAAACTAAGTGACCAAATAGAAGGCAATCAGATGACAATATAAGAAACTACTAACTATGTGACAGAGAATAGAGCATAATAAGAAGCCTATCAAAAAGTACTAACTAATTGACCAAAAAAAAAAAAAAAGTAATCATATGGTGTAATTAGATGGCAATATAGAAACTACTAACTATGTGACAACTAGTAGGAGGTAATCATAAGACAATCAGATGAGAATATAAAACACTATTAATTATGTGAAACAAATAGAAGGTAATTAGAATGTAATCAAATGACAACAAAAGACCACTTGATGAAATTTTTAGAAACTACTGACTACGTGATAAAGTATCTAAGGTAATCGAACGACAATCAAAAGACAATAAGAAGAACATATGACAATATAAAAAACTATTAACTATATGACAAACATATAAGGCAACTAGAAACTACTAACTAATTGATAAAAAATAGAAGGTTATCAGATGACAAGATAAAAAACTACTAATTATGTGACAAAGAATAGAATGTAATTAGACGACAATCAGAATTCAATCATAAGACAACAAGATGACAATATAAAAAATTACTAACTATGTGACAAAAACAAAAGGTAATAAGAAGGCAATCCGAAGGCAATCAAAAGGCTGTTAGAAACTAGTAGCTAATTGACAAAAAATAAAAGGTAATTAGATGACAATCCGAAGGCAATTAGCTGAAAATTTCAGAAACTACTAACAGTGTTAAAGAATAGAAAGTATTCCGAAAAATCAGAAGACAATCAGTTGGCAATATCATAAACTACTAACTATGTGTCAAATAATAGAAGGTAATCAATCATATAACAATTAGAAGGCAATCAAATGACAATTAGGTAGAAGCAGTCATGATGATTCTATTCTGGATTTTCTAGAAATAGAAAATATCAAAATAAATGGCAATCAATATCAAATAATAATCAGGCAGTGATCAGACAACAATCAAGTGGCAATTTGCATCACTGGCAAATAGATGACAATCTTATGGTGATCAGATGGTAATCAAATAACAATAAGATGCATCACACATTTTTAATTAAGTGGCATTTTTGTCATCTAGGTAGCTCAATTGGGTTGAATTCATTAATTTTGGCATTCTTACAAAAATTAAATTGTTAGGCTATGGACTTAATTTTCATTTTATGTTTTATCGTTTGTGCAAATGAACCAAATATTATTATAATCAAACTAAGGGCCCGTTTGGAATGACTTAGAAAAAAATATTTTTCAAAAATTAATTTTTATTTAAGCATCTATGTTAGAAACACCTTAATATAAAATACACATTTGACAACTCTGTTGGGGTTGATGCCCTAAAGTCTCATGTTCTGTAGTTTGTAAACAATTTGTACGAACGCTTGTGTTGTATAATATATGATATTTATTTCAAATCTTGTATTTTGCTCAGTTGCATATTTTATTTGCTTTACCACGAACCAATAAACTTAAAATCCATGGTTATCTGTATGTAACTCAAACATGTATGTGGTGACATACAAGTGGATTATGTCTTGAGTGATGACCAAAATGGTCTGTAGTATATAATATAGGAGGGAAACCTTATCTTAGTAACGCTACGGATGCGGCACGCTTTGTGGAATGGTGACAAGTGTTGTGACTTGTCACAGATGGTCTGATCCTAATCATTCGTGTTGGAGACATGCGAGTGGGGGCGTCCTATACAAAGAGTTTGTATAAGACTTTACCACGAAGTGTTAACGTCTCGTTATATAACACCATTCATGACAGAGACTTCACTTCACTAGGATGACCATAGGTAACATGACCTCAATCCTGAGTGAGTTGAGAACTCATGCCATTGAGGGCAGTCCTTTGATTCATATGGGTGCGAGTGGTCAGGTCGCCGATTTAAACCTACCATTTTGGGGATTCGTTTGATTTGGGAGCTGGAAACTCAGCTACACAAGATGGAATTCACTCCTTCTCCAAGGTACGGGTAAGTGGAAAGATAACTCCCTTAAAGGTTGATTCTGGGCTTGAACGATATGGTGCCACACATCTTCTCTTGGCCAGAGAGGTGTTCACACATAGTTGGACTATGTTGTATGTTCATTAGAGGAATTAGTGGTACTTAAGAAGTGAGATGTAACTACAGAGGAAAAACGGTAATTTGGCCCAGCTGTACTTACGAGCATATGTGAAGGGTCATTGTACTCATAATTGGTTATATCCGATGGACATAGAAATATATCTGTGGTAAGAAGAGTTCAACTGTTGGTCTTTAGTGGAATGCCTGACAGTTAACGGATGGTAAATCTCGTGCCAAAAGAGTTTAGTCAGCTATTTATGGACCATTGGAGCTTCAAGCCACAGGTCCATTAGGTCCCATGGGTAGCTTGGATAAAGTCGAGCATCAGTGTTTGGGTTAATTTGAAATGTTCAAATTGACAAGTGATATAATTGGACTGGTTAATTATATATGATATAATTAACTAAATGTATGAGATACATTATTTTGAAGAAAATTAGATATAAATATGATTTATATCAAGTAGATTGAGAAATTACTATAGTAGATATGTGATATCAAACTATAGAGTAAAAATATAATATGATTATATTTATTAATAATTTAATTGGTTAATTATATGATAATTAACCTAAAATCTCTCTCGGACGTGCGTTAGTGGAGAAACAACGTCGATTATTGTAACCGATGAATAAAAAAATGAAATTTGTTTCATTTTGAAGAGTTCGAAAAAAGATCGAAGGTTTACGTTGGTTTGAAAACATAATTGATCGCTTAAACTTGAAAGCCTATACGATAGTCGCTCAACGCCTAAACGATAACATACCTCGCGCCTAAACGATCGCCTACATAGCGCCTAAACGATCGCACACTAAATCCTAAATGATCAGTTAGCTTTCCTAAATGATCGTATTGTGTGTCATGTTTGCTAAATGATCGCCTACTGTTTTCTAAACGATCGTTCAGTAAAATCTACACGATCGTGTAGTTTTTTATAAGCGATAAGCATTTTGCTATGCGATAGCTTCATATTCTCTCCCACTTGCTTATCGCCTACACAATCAGTTCTTCCTCCTACCTGAGATGTAACTACAGAGGAAAACGGTAATGTTGGCCCAGCTGTACTTACGAGCATATGTAAGGGTCATTGTACTCATAATTGGTTATATCCGATGGACATAGAAATATATCTGTGGTAAGAAGAGTTTCAACTGTTGGTCTTTAGTGGAATGCCTGACAGTTAACGGATGGGTAAATCTCGTGCCAAAAGAGATTTAGTCAGCTATTTATGGACCATTGGAGCTTCAAGCCACAGGTCCATTAGGTCCCATGGGTAGCTTGGATAAAGTCGGCATCAGTGTTTGGGTTAATTTGAAATGTTCAAATTGACAAGTAATATATAATTGGACTGGTTAATTATATATGATATAATTAACTAAATGTATGATACATTATTTTGAAGAAAATTAGATATAAATATGATTTATATCAAGTAGATTGAGAAATTACTATAGTAGATATAGTGATATCAAACTATAGAGTAAAAATATATAGATTATATTTATTATAATTTATATGGTTAATTATATGATATTAACCCTAAATCTCTCTCGGACGTGCGTTAGTGGAGAAACAACGTCGATTATTGTAACGATGAATAAAAAATGAAATTTGTTTCATTTTGAAGAGTTCGAAAAAAGATCGAAGGTTTACGTTGGTTTGAAAACATAATTGATCGCTTAAACTTGAACACTCTACGATAGTCGTCACGCCTCAACGCTCAACGTCACCTCGCCCTAAACGATCGCCTACATAGCGCCTAAACGATCGCACACTAAATCCTAAATGACCAGTTAGCTTTCCTAAATGATCGTATTGTGTGTCATGTTTGCTAAATGATCGCCTACTGTTTTCTAAACGATCGTTCAGTAAAATCTACAACGATCGTGTAGTTTTTTATAAGCGATAAGCATTTTGCTATGCGATAGCTTCATATTCTCTCCCACTTGCTTATCGCCTACAATCTCAGTTCTTCCTCCTACCTCTACCAAACTCCCTGAAGACCACACTTTGGGTTCTCATTTCGAGAATACCTAAGGCTCCTTTCTTGTGGTGTCGTCCCCACTACGTTTGTGTGTTTGCGGTTGTTCGTGCTGCTGTGTCGACGCATCTGCTGGGCATTGTTGATCGGTAAGGTCTTTCGCTGCGATGAGTTCCAAAGTTTGGAAGACCGTCTTCAACTGGTATAAGAGAACTCTCTTCCTTGTTATTTTTGTCCAAAGCATGCCGTTAATATTGTTTGTTTTCATAATTGTGGCATTTGAATGCATATGGTGTATTTCGGTCATGGTGTAATTGGAGCGATCCGAACGCGCTCATGGAACTCTACATTAAGAGATCCTTCAATTGGTATCAGATACAGGTTCTGATACTCCAATTTCATCGTGCAGACGAAATCTTTCATGGAACTCATCGTTAAGAGATCCTTCATGGAACTCATCGTTAAGAGATCCTTCATGGAACTCTTCGTTAAGAGATCTTTCAATGCATCGTGCAGACAATGGGGTACGCGCATCTGTGATACATCAGTAAAACGATGGGTATGCGATCAAGGGTTGATCGCATGTGTTGACGATCGGGTACGCATCGCTGAGTATCACGTCGTGTAGACATGGATGCCACGTATCATTTAACGTGCACGCGCACTGGACGATCGTTTAGGTCAGCAAGCTTCATCGTTTAGTAACTGACTAAACGATTACTTAGTCATGCAAGGTAAATCGTTTACCGTCACCCCGCGTTAAGCGATCACATAGACGATCAGGCTTCGCAGCCTCGTTGTCGTCTACGCGATCATTTAACTTTTGCTTCATTGTCTAGTGCGCGCTGGACGATCTCGTGTACCTACGGCTTTTTCA